>NC_133769.1:18776934-18792494 GCF_003597395.2 Chelonoidis abingdonii | reverse complement strand
TCTCAATACCTCAATTCTTTCATTGTGGCTGCTATTTATCTGTAGCGTGCTCTCTACCAAATGTACACACCACTATTATTTTACCATTATTTTATTTTTATCTAATCTTTTCAGCTTAGTCTCCAGTTTGTGTAGGTTCTCCTCTTTGGAAAAGCCCCACTGTCTGCTGAATCTGTTTGGTCATTTCTTTTTTCTGTATTGCTATTGTTCTCTCATTTCAGGTTGGAAGATTCTTCTAGTCCAGCTTCTCTCTTCAGTTTTTGCAAAATCCATCACACTATCTTTTCTTTAAAAAAAAAAACAAAACAAAAAATCTCTAAAAGATCTTGCTCTAGGAACAACTTTATGGATGTTCATGGCCTGTGTTATCCAGGAGTCAGACTAGAGGTCACATTTATCTCTTCTGGCCTTAGAGTCTATAAATCTATGAGCCATTGAATCCCTTCTTGCTTTACACTACAGCCCATTTCACTTTTGTGACAATGATCTCCTATTTTTTAGGTTGATTTTGCCATTGTATTTGACATTGACTTGGAGTTACCTACATCACACACAACCTTCTGGGCAACAAGCCTGTGGTCCATCTAATTCTGATTATGTCCCTCTTTATGCTGTCCATAACATGATTAATTTGCCTGTGTTCTTTCATATTGAGTTGGTTTGGCAGCTTATCCGGCTATGCCAAACCATAGGTTAGCTTGCGGGTTTATTATTAATTATTATTAATATTAAATCATAATTTAATAGGGATAAATCCAATACAGACAAAAGATCTTCAATAGGGTTTCAACAAAATATCTAAAGAACCCTACAAAATAAACAGACAAAGAGACTCTTTTTTATAGTTTGGCCAGATCCTCAGATGTGCAAATTGGCCATACTATGCTGAGTCAAGGCCCAGGTCCCCAGATGGTGTAAATCATTGTAGATCCACTGCAATGGGAAGATTACAGACGTAGCAGGCCAGAAGAGAATGATTTTATAGCCAGATAGCAAAGCACTTTCCCGATGCAGGAGACCAGAATCCAGTCCCCTTGCTCCAATGCTCTCTTTAATTATTTTACCCCAGTGGAGTGTAGCTTCAGACAGAGAGACTGAGGGACCCTATTTACACTGTCCCATACTCTCTGCTGAGCAGGTTTTTGGTGATCCCGTGGGCCTGATTCTGGATTTTATTCACCTAAGTGGCAGTTAGGGCATAAATCCTTTGTGACGCTAGTATTTTGTCCATTTAACATGCATTTGGAAGTAGGCCCTCTTACTTTCATCTTACTGATCGGATATTACCACAGGCCACTTCAATTTACCTTTTGATATGTGTTCTTCATCTTGCAGGTCACAGTTTTCCTGAAAAAAAAATATCAATGGAAATCAAACCAAACCCATGGAGCGAATTCATCCTCCGGGACTTTCAGTGACGCACCAGATTCAGATTTTCCTCTTCCTGCTATTTTTATTATTTACCATCATCCTGGTGGGGAATGTGAATGATCATATTGGTAATAAAGGCTGATCCTCAACTACACACCCCCATGCACTTCTTCCTCTTTCATTTATCCTTTGTTGAATCTGCTATTCGTCAGTCACGGTGCTAATATGCTGTACACTCCGGCAAGCAAAAAACTATTTCAGTCGATGGCTGCATTGCCCAGAGTTCTTCTTTTCCTCTCAGCTGTACAGAAATTTTCATTCTCTCAGCCATGGTAGTAGGACCGCTATGCTCCCATCTGTGACCCATTGCATTATGTGCAGACAATGAACAAGCGTCTGTGTTCAGCTGGTGAGTGGGCATGGACCATGACCTTCTTAAGTGCCATAATTAACACATTTCAGGTAGTGAGCTCTTCTACTATTACACTGTCTTGCACTGAGATTCTCATCAATAAAGTGCTGCTTCTCACTTCTACTGTGATACTTGGGTTGAGCTCCTCCTCCTCACCCTGATCTCCTACATTCGCTGTATCCAGCATCTTAAGGTACACTCTTCAGAGGACAGGCATAAAGCCTTCTCCACTGCAGCCACCTATGTGGTCAGCTTGTTGTATTGACAGCTCTTTCCAATACATAAACCAGCGCAGTGCCTCTGTGGTTCTGGATGAAATATTCTCCATCCGTACAGCATCTTGACCCATGTTAAACCCCCATCATCTACAGCCTGAAAAACAAGGAGTGAAAGAGCTCTAGGAAAATTTGGGGAATTAAAGTTTCTCAAGTAGCATATGATTTTATTTTTATAAATAAGAACACATGGAATGATAAACCATTTTTTGTACATTTTTCAGCTCAGATATCTCACTGCCACTTTGGACCAAATCCTCAGTGGTCTCCTCTACCAGGTTGAATGCTATAAACACAGACGTATACAATCATTATACTTCTCACTTCTTTTTCTTCTTCCCATCCCAATCTCTCTTTAATCTGGGATACTGACCACTAAGAGGTATTACTGATTGACACTAGCGGAGGATCTCGCCATATTTGTACATAGAAATCTTTGTTATATACACTCTGTAGTTCTTCTAGTGTTTTCTTAAAACCATATTTAATAGCTGTAGCATCTTATTGACTGTCGCTGTAAAGTTGCTAGGGTTTTCTAATAATAAAATCACTGGAGCCAAGAGTGTAATCCCTAGCTAGAGCTATATTCACAAAGAATTTAGGCTTGAACAGGAGAAATTGAGAAAATCCACATCAGGTTCTATATCCCAGTGGGTACGTCACCCACATGAGGGGCATATACCAGGCAACTATCCTACACTGGATAAAATATGACAGGTATCTCCTCTAATTTTTCTTCTTCTCCCTCACCCCTAGCTTCTGTACAACACCTTAGATGGGGTTAGAGGGTTCCAGCTGAGAATGCCAAACAGGAGGTGCCTCCTAGAAAGATAAGAGCTGAACTCTATGGCCAGCAGCGGGTTTCATACACATCTCTTTCTCACCATCTCTCACTAGCTAGGACCATTCTCAAGCTGTTTTTTTTAAAGCCCTTTTTAGGTACTTACCTCTCCCCGTTCATTGTGAGGGAGTGGGGCACTGAATTCAGGTTTTGTGCACCCAGCTGATTTCCTGAGCAAACAAAGTTAGCTGATTTAATGTTCAGCATCACAATACCTACATCCCTTGGGAATCTGCCTTTAGTATAAATTGACCAAACCTATTAAGGCAATGAAGCTAGATGGATACATCAAGTGGGACTCTGTGCTCATAGTGTTCTATTCTAAATTATTTGTTTCTTTCAGATTTAATTCATGTCGAGTTGAAAGACCCGTTGTCATGGTACATTCCCAACCATGACCATAGTGTCCAAAAAGATGGGGTACCAGCATGAATTCTCTAAGCTCAATCCAGCTTGTACTTGTTGCGCTGCCACCAACCAGATTCCAGTGCTGGTACACTCTGTCCCCCAAAACTTGCCGGGGAACCCAAGACCAGACCCTTGGATCTTAACACATGGAAAGAAACTCTTCCCCCACCATTGCTCCCACGCTTCCCTCCTGGTTACTCTGGAGATCATGTGATTTCAAACTCCTTTGAATTTAACAGAGAGGAAAAGCACCTTCCCGCTCCTTCTCTCTCCTCCTCAACTCTCCCTGAGAGAGGACAGTAATCTGACACAGAGAGGAATAGCCTTTCTCTCCCCCTCCTCCTTCTCCCACAAATTCCCTGTGAATCCAGACCCCGTCCCTGGGTCTCACCAGAATAAAAAAACAATCAGGTTCTAAACAAAAACTTTTAATTAAAGAGAGAAAAACGATAAAAATTTACTTTGTAAATTTAAGATGGATTAGTACAGGGTTTTTTAGCTATAGGCACTGGAATACCCTCCAGCCTAAGTATTCAAGTACATTAAACCTTTCAGTAAAAATACAATTTGAACTCCTTTCAGCAATCACAATTAAACTCCTTCCAGCCAAATGCACATTTGCAAAAAAAAAAACAACATAGCTTAACTCGCTTTATCTCTCTAGTACTATTTTGAACTTATAAGAGTCTGTATTCAGGAGATTGGAGAGAAACCTGGTTGGCAGTCTGGTCCTCTGAGCTCCAGAATGAACAACCACCAAAAACTAAAAGCACACACAGGACTTCCCTCCCTCAAGATTGAAGTATCTGTCCCCTGATTGGTTCTCGGTCAGTGAGCAGCCTATAACTTGTTAACCTTATAGTTCAAAAGTCAAAGAGATATAAAGTACTTCTGTGCTATTAACTTTTCTTATCTGTTTATGACACCCCTATATCACTGAATTTTCACTTAAGCACTAAACACAGTAGAAAGTGATGCTGGCGCTCTGCACACAGCTGAAATTCACCCTTAGAGGCAGATCCCCAGCTGGTGGAAAGCAAGGTAACTCCACTGAAATAAACAGGGCTACACCAAGGTATGCCAGCTCAGGATCTTGCCTAAGCAAATAAAGACATGATATGACTCAGAATCCACCTGTTGTGAAAGTTTGACTTAAAGAGATATGGGCTGGGCTAAATGAAGAGTCAACCAATAGGATGAGATTCTTAAAAGAGTTTAGGTGAGTTAGGTACCCAACTCCTATTGGATGGTGAAAACTGAGCCCCAGCGATGTGCCAGAGGTGAGCCAGAAGGTCTGTGGAGAGGAAGACAGTGAAACCTGATCTCTTCTGTCCCTGTCCAATGCTTTTAACCACAATACCATCCCTGTGTCCACTGGGAGTCCTGTATTTCTGCCCATACCAGCCTAGTACTGACAGAATGCACTGCCTGTCCCAGTTAACAAAGACATCACCCTCTTCTCCCATTTTTACTGGGTTGATTTCTTTTCACATGTTTCACATAAAACAAATAGAGCTGGTTGAAAATGGGAATATTTTCATGACAACATGTCCCTCTTTCTCATAAAAATTCAAATCCTTTGCAATCAGATCAGTGATTGAAAAATAGCATGACCTAATTACTTTCACCTCCTGGTTTGCAGAGTTTCCTGCCTACTACGCATCACTCCATGCGACTCTAATTTCTTTAGGACAGGAACCGTGGATACTTCCATGTTTGTTAGTTCTGGTGATTTTTTTCCACATAACATCTTTTTCCAATCTGAAAGTGTGGTTACATAACAACAGACAATTTCTGCCGGAGAATCCGTATTTTAACAAAAAATATTTTTCTATGGGTGTGTGGAGCTTTGATTTTAAATTGACCTTGTGGTGAGGCGGCCTGGCTCCCAGCCAGCCCAGAGAGGGACGGGCCCTTAGGGACACCAAAGTGGCTGGAGCCGCAGGAGCCTGTCCCCGCCCCCCAGAGGTCAAGGTGCAGGGCTGGAAGTATAAAAGCCCAGCCCCAGGGCTCAGAAGCTCCCTGGCCGCCGGAGAGGCCAGACGCTGGTGCCCTAGCTCCTGCTGGGGAGACTCCTGCCTCCTGCAACCAACCTGAGGACTGCCGTACCTGCGGAGCCTGGATACCGACCAGGCGCTGGAAAAGCCCCTAGGCTGGCCTGTAGAAAGGGACCCTGAGGAGCTGCCCAGTTTACCCCTTGCTCAGTATCGTGAGGAGCCCATGGTGTGGGATGCTGTGGACGCTGGCGCTGAGACAGAGGTACTGGTAGAGGGCGAGGTCGGAAGTAGCCCGGGGGCAGCCGACCCTAGTCTGACTGCAAGAAACCCAGAGTCAATGTCAGTGTGTTGCGGCCAGGATCCCCACTGACACAGCAGCAGGNGCTGATCAGACACAGGAGGAGCTGACCCAGACTGTGGGTTCCACCAGAGCAGAAGATCTCTGAGGTGAGCAAATCTGCCAATAAGCGCAGGTAGAGGAGGTACTTTGTCACAGGTACCAAGGTAGAGGAGGAACTTTGTCACAGTACTTAATAGATTAGTAGATTCCAAGGCCAGAACGGAATACTGTGATCATTTAGTCTATCTCCAGTATAACACAGGCCAGAGCAGTTCCCAGAAATAATAAACTTGGGAGGAAGGATTACTGATTTGATGCCAGGTGCCTTTCCCAAACTCTCCAGTTGACATAGTAGCAGAACTAGGATTAGGATAGACCCGACTATACTTATGCTTAGTCCATTAGACCAGTGGTCTCCAAAGTGGGGTGCGCGCACCCCAGGGGGTGCAGAAGAGGATCTATTGGGGGCTGCAGCAGGAGGAGCACGACCAGAGCAAAAGGGCGGCAAGGCAGGAGGAGTGCTGCTGGAGGAAAGAAAAAAAAAGGGGGCAGTCAGAGGAGCGCCGCCCTAAGATTGCCCAGAATGCCACCCCTTATAGTGTGCCGCCCCAGGCACATGCTTCTTATGCTGGTGCCTGGACCTGGCCTTGCGAGGTATCCTGAGGGAAGAGAGGGAGTTCCACAATGTGGAGGGGTTGACAGTGGCTCTGTCACTCGTTCGTGTGCTTTCAGCGTATTGTGACGTATTGCAGTTTATATGTGCCCAGTTAAGTGGATTTATGGATCATATTATCTAGTTTTAACTAAATTAACCCTCACAAAATGGACAAGTGGCTTAAAAAGTTTCCTGCAAAGAAACCGCAGATTGAAGATAATACTAACAATGCGAGGACAAATGAACAACAAGAAAATGGCAGAGCTGACAGTTCTCCTACTCCTAGTACGAGCTCTTCGTCAGCAACATTACGAGGTAAAAACAATGATCATCTAATCAGATTTGACAAGAAGTTGTCCAAAAAAATTCGAAATGATCAAGAAGACTATTTGAAATATGGATTTACATCCACTATCAACGATGAATCTCGCCCTAAGTGTATATTGTGCCTTGAGATATTAGCTAATGATAGTATGAAGGTATTACGATTAGCAAGACATTTAAAAACTAAGCAACCAGAACATGAAGACAAACCTCTACAGTTTTTTCAGCCATGTTTAAAGTCATGCGATACTCAGTCCAGTACTTTACAAAATTTCACTAAACTTAATGATAAATGTTTAGAAGCCTCTCTTGAGGTTTCTTACTTAAAAGCAAAAGACAAAATGCCACATACCATTGGGGAAACACTTGTTCTTCCTGCCACGGTAAAAATGGATGAAATAATACACGGAAAACAATATGGTGACAAACTAAAATGCATTCCTTTGTCAGCAAATACTGTTGGAAGACGCACAGAAAACATTACTTAAGATTTGAAAAAACAAATATTAGAACAAATTATGCAGTGTGGGAGATTTGCTGCATAGTTGGATGAAAATACAGATGTTTCTAACATGTCTCAGCTGATAGTATTTGCTAGATTCTGTTTCAATAATGAAATACACAAAGAACTACTTTTTCTGTGAGCCACTAAAGGAAAGAAAGATATATTCTCCACAGTAAATGACTTCTTTAATAAAAGCAATGTTCTATGTAAAAACTGTGTAAGTGTAGCCACTGATGGAGCAACTGCTTTGACTGGAATAAAGAAAGGATTCTGGGGTAAGGTTACAGAGAGAGCACCACACATGAAATTCATTCACAGCATCATTCATAGGCAAGCTATTGCAGCAAAGAAGTTGGATCCAGAAGTGCACAAAGTGCTACAGGATGTCATCAATGTGGTTAATTTTATACAAACAAGACCTTTAAATAGTAAAATCTTGCAATACTTTGTAATGAAATGGGGAGTGACCATGAAAATCTTTTGTACCACACAGAGGTTCGCTGGTTATCTTGTGGCAAAGTGCCTAAAAGAGTTTTTGAACTTAAAGATGAGTTATGCATTTTTCTTTTACAGAAAGGCAAGTGTTCCAAATTTGCTGACCTCTTCTGTGATGACAAGTGGCTGTCAGTAGTACGCTACCTAGCAGATATTTTTGAAAAAATAAACACATTTAATCTGTCCCTTCAAGGTAAAGGTGACATTTTAACAATGAGTGAGGAAGTAACTGCTTTTCAAAAGAAACTCGTGCTATGGAGAGAGCATTTTTAAAACGGATGTTTGGAAATGTTTCCATCATTATGTGATTTTGTTGCTGAAAATGATGTAAGTGTGTCCCCAGGGGTGAAAGTAACTTAAAGGACTTACCAGTATGCTGGTGTGGCCTCAACTGGAAGAGATGTGGCCTCAACCGGAAGAGGCTCCGGCTGTGGTTGGGAGCCCCAGGGCCTTTAAATCACCCCAGAACTACCAGCTGCAGAGACAGCTGGGAGCCCCAGGGCTCACTGGCAAATTAAAGGGCCCAGGGCTCTGGCTGCTACAGGGAGCCCCAGAGCCTTTAAACCACCGCCGGAGCCCAGCTCCCGGGGCTCCAGCAGCTGGGCTTTGGCAGCGATTTAAAAGGCTCAGGGCTCCCCGCAGCGGCTGGAACCTCTGCCCCAGTGGCGGCAGGGCTCTGGAGGCAAGTTAAAGGACCCAGGGTCCCTGCAGGCATGGCTGCTGGAGCCCTAGGCCCTTTAAATCACTGCTGGAGAAGCCAGGCCAGTCCAGTCCAGCTTACTTTCACCTCTGTGTATCACCTATAAAAACTCTCATATCTGCACACTTTTGAACCCATTTGTTAAAAATATAAAAATGCAACACCTTCCGATTAGTTTGCAAGAACAATTGATTGACATCAGGGGCAACGGAAATTGACTAGCCGAATTTCAACAAAAACCTTTGCATAATTGGTCGATGGGATTGAAAAATGAGTATCATGATTTAGTAAGCGTGGCCAATGATGCACTTCTTCCATTTGGATCTACATATCTTTGTGAGGCATCTTTTTCAGTTATGACAGCCATTGAAACCAATGTGCAAAATAAACTGAATTTAGAACCAGGCCTTCAAATCGCTGTATCACAAAGTGTTAAACCAAGATTTTGAAAAATAATGAAGTATATTCAATCACATTGCTCTCACTAAAAAATATGATTATTCATTTTTTTAGTGAGCAAAAAGGTTTTTTTGTCCTGTTAATAAATAAAATTTAAATATTTTTAAAATTGTTTATTTCATCTTTATCTCATCCTTTTTTAATTTCTATTTTTTGTGTATGTTTTATAATGTACACAATATATTAGTACAGTAATACATGTATATAATTTATACATAAATAAGTACATATATTGGGAGTGCATGCTCAAAAATTTTTTACTGATAGGGGTGCGCAATCAAAAAAGTTTGGAGACTACTGCATTAGACCACTCTGCCTTTTCACAGTATGACCCTCATTCAGCAAGGTACAAAAGCACATGTGTAATATTAACTATATGAGTATTTCAGCTGAAGTCAACGAGACTCTCAACATGCTTAAAGTTACACTTATGTTTAAGTATTTGGCTGAATCAGACCCTTGTAAGCTTTGGCTTTTGATGCATTGTGCAGTACAGCGATAAGAGAATTAAACATCTAAAATATGATGTGTAGAGACGATTGAAAAACTGAATTTCCATTCCATGAAAAATTCCAACATTTTGACATTTGTTTTTGTTGCCAAGTCAAAATGAAAAGCTGAAATTTCCTATGGAAAAGAATCCTATAAGCAATTGTGAATACAAAAAAAATACAAAGGGAAAGAGAAAGATTTGAGTCTCACCTATTGCAACTTCACCTCTCTGTGGTTGCTAAAGCTGGGAAATAAACAAGTGATGCAGGTATATAGTTCATGCATGATCTAATCTAGAGTTCTGGATTCAAAGCCTGACAGACTGTACAGTCTATAGCTCTTGGTTCAGTATTCCACTGTTTGGGTACGTCCAGACTACCCGCCGTGTCGGCTGGTAGGGATCGATTTATCGGGGATCGATATATCGTGTCTTGTCTAGATGCAATATATTCATCTCCGAACGCGCTCCCCATTAACTCCGGAACTCCGCCAGATCGAGTGGCGGTAGCGGAGTCGATGGGGTAGCCACGGCCATCAATCCTGCACCGTGAGGACGGGAGGTAAATCGGAATAAGATACGTCGACTTCAGTTATGGTATTCCCGTAGCTGAAGTTGAGTATCTTACATCGACACCCCTTCACACACACACAGTGTAGACCAGGCCTTTGATTTGGCTTCATATGCTGGTGAAAGCCATGTGGATGAAATCAGGAAATGAGGACAGGAGTGCAGCTGAAGACATGCTAGCATGTATAGAACTATTTTATGATGAAGATGGCCAGAAACATCATTTTCATAACTCTTGAAATCTAAAACGGAAGAATGAAATATTCAAAGGAAACTAAAAGCTTTTTTTCATGGCATCAAACTGCAAGCTAGAGGGATGTGACTTCTAGAATGCTCTAACATTGCACTCTAGCTGCTCTATGTAGACGCTGTTGGCACACTCTAAAAGATACCTAAGGCTTGTCAACCTAGTCCTGTTTTGAAACATGAAAACAGCAACGTGAACTAAATATCTTTTAGAGCACACCAGCAGGATTTATAGAGGGCAGTTAGAGCAGAACACATTAGGGTGCTCTGCAATTAACTCCTCTCTAGTTCACGCTTCCGTGTTATGTAGACAAGCCCTAAGGGAATTAGGTGCCAACTCCCATTGAATGTCAGTGAGATTTGGACACCTTACTTCCTACAGCTCCTTGGAAAATCCCAGCCTCAGTTTTTTTAATTGGGGGGAGGGGAAGGCATGGAGGTGCTAGAAACTCAGGGATATGGTTATTTTGACTCAGGTCTGTGCACTGCAGTGTGGATGTTTTAGCCCTAGTTCGAGCATGGGTCAGAAAATTCTTTATTAGGGTAAAAATGCAATGTAGATGTTCAAGCCCAGAGTTCCTGGACATGGATCAGCTGGCTTGAGTCCCACTAACCCCAGGCTTACACTGCATTGTGTACATACCTGGGTCTATGCCTGTAAAAGGACCAATTTATGTTTTTGTGACCCACAACTGAACTCCTGGGGCAGCTCACTCAGTGGCGAGCAGGAACGTGTTGTACATGTGTTAAACCAATGAGCTTCACGTTGAGGTATGTAATCCTCCCCCAGGGGTTCTTATTGATATACAAATATATTAACCTGAAACAGATTTTAGGACTGAGCAGAGGACTGACTTATGGTATTGCTTTCTGTTACAGGGGTTTTCATTTGAAGCCATTATGATCCCACATTTTTGTTGGCTTTTTTTCACTAGGGCAAGCCCTGTTTAAACTTTCACACAAGATGTTTATTTCAATGGTTGATTGGCCAGGATTTCTTAGTCCCCTCTTTCATATTTCCCTTTATTTTATGCAGAACCAAATGACTGATTTTTGTACACTCATAATTACAACCTCACCCACTAACTGTTGCTTGTTACTGTATATATTTTGCTAATCCACAAGGCAGGAATCAATACACATATGGTTACTCTGGCTGCAAGGCCTTTATGATTTAGGCCATTGAAGATAAGCTGTTCCAACAGGAGATTGTCCTTGGCTGTCTCACATGAACCAAACTGAGGCCTCAAAATATTCCGTGATGATGGGAACAAATCACATTATTGTAGATTTTGGTTTTAAAATAAATGAGTTTTGAAATTTTAGCCGTTCCATGATATTGTGAAGATCCAAGCATGCGCTGACGAGTAACAAGCTGAATGTTTCTCTTTACAGTCAGTGAGAATGAGGTTGCTCTACACTCTGAAGGAATCCTTATGTCAACCAAGCATAAGTTAGAGATGGTTGGATGTTTTAATAATAAATTTAATTATAAATTTCAACTTTTTGTTAAGAAACTGATTTTTTTTGTTTGTGTATTGGACTTTTTGGTGAAATTTGTCAGTTTGGGGGATTTCCAGCAACACAATCAAACAATTTCAAGGGAAGAGGTACTTTCTGCAAAAAGATTAGTCAAAAATCCAATTTCCCATTGGAAAAAATGTTTAGGTAGAAAATTTTTGACCAGACTAACATACAGATACAGTATATCTGTAAACTGTGCCAATGTTTATTAACAGCATAGCACTGCAAATGGGTTTCTGCATGGCTTATTGTGGTTATGATCCAAGCCTCTTTACTCCACAGTAAGCCAGACCTAAAATCTATGGCAAGGCCTGATGGTTTCCATGACATTGTGGTGTAGCAATCTTGAAATTCAATAGCAGGTATGCATCTGGGAGTTAATAAATGCCAACATCTTCTGTGAGGTTTTAGAATATTATAAGTGAATGACGGTTAAAAGTTTATTATTATTTTTTAGCACTATTGGTGCATTTATATAGGTTTTTGCCCTTCAGAGCTTATGGACAAAAGGGCAATTCAGTCTCAGTATACACTTAGAATAACTTGGGACAGCATCGGACTACTAAAAAAAAATTGAACAAGACTGGCCCTAAACAGGACAGGTATAATGCAAATAATTAAAATAGAAGCTCCTAGAAGGATGGTCAGTCAAAAAAAAGAAAGCTTGAAAAAGATTTGAAAATTCAAGGCAAAATCTTCTACTGGTGTAAATTTGCATAACTCCAGCTTCAGTGAAGTAATGGCAATATGCCAGTTTACACCAGGGGAGGATATGGCCCTCTATTTGAAAATATGGATGATTGTCTGAATCTCTGATGTTAAAATCATTTTAAAAATGTTGCAACGTGAAGATTTTTGGAGAGATTTCCAGTATTTCCTGGGTTTGGTCAGGCCATAAAAAGTACCTTTTTACAGTAAAAGTAGTAAGTACAGATGGAATTCACTTTGAATTTTGGTCACTTTTTGTACCAAAAATCTCACCCACTCCTCAGATGCGCTTTAAATAGGTTTGAAATAATTTATCACTGAAAGAAATTTTCTGAGGCCATGCAGGAAATAATACCCAACACAATCCTCCCAATCGCAGTATGTCCCATGGCCCCAAGTTTTCCTTTCCCATCTTTAGACATTTAGCTGTCATTTGGCAGTGGAAGAGATAGGATGAAGTTGTCCAAGCTACTGCTGGGTTGAGGGTACATTGCCGGGTATATGGGAGGCAGCAGGAACCTGTGCCCTGGAACCCAATAGACAGGTGTTGCTGGAACAATTATCTCAGTTAAGCTCTGTCCTCCTCCCTTAGCTACAATTCCTATTCCAGGAACTACATTGCAAGTGCCAGCTCCTGCGATGAAACACAATGCTCCACCTGTGTGGCGACCCTCAGCCTCTGTGCTTGCCTGTCAGCATGCCACTGTTCCAGTCTTTCATTCCTCTTCTTCTGGTACTGTACCTGCTGGTCTGTTCACTCAAAAACATTGACCATAGCTTCATCATTGAAATGCTTCCTTTTGGAATGGTCCTTGAGGGGACATTAGGCCAGGGATTGAGTTCCTGAAAGACAGCAGGCCATATAGGTTGAGATTGATACAGGACAAGATACAGAGGGTTATTGTTGAAAGTAGCTCTGTGGAGGAGCGCAGCATTAATGATTGTGGAATCTCAAGGACATAACATGTAACAGTTCTAAAGGGAACTTACTCATATTGTGTAGAGGATGCTTCAGTCCTCAGACTGTCTCTTGAAACACACGTGTAGTTACAGAAGTGCCAAGTCAATGGTCAGTTTAAAATTAAAACCTTTTTTCTGCTTCATAAACATTTCCTAACTAATTGCCATATGTGGGGAGGAGTATAGCACCCTGGCAGCAAGATACTTGTTCTCTCATTTCAGGCCTTTCATACTTTGGAAGACATAACAGTTCTTGTGGTGCCCTATTGGCAGAGAGATCTGTTATTCCAAGTGGCTGGAGGGAAACCTGCAATGTATGCAGCAGAAGTATTCGAACGGATAGTGACTGAACAGCACATTTGTGAGTGGAGTGGACTAGTCAGCTGTACAGTGGGGCCTGGAAAATACGCTTGTCCCCTCAATGAGAAACTATCTGGAGTTCCTGCTTCAGGAAAAGGTTATGGTTAACAGCAGCCAAGACTGGGTCCTAATCCATGATGGAACAATGATGCTGTGTTAACGCACACATGGCTTATCCTGTTACTGCTGCATGCAAAACCCTCTGAAATCTGCTACTTTACTCCACCCCTGCATGTATTCCTGCTGATGGAAATGGACTAGGTTTGGAAACAGAATCCTGTTTCCCAACACACACACTCAGATCATTTTTTACAGGCATAGACCCAGGAGGAGTGATTACAAGAGTGGCAAATTTCTAATTACTGAAGGGAAAACAAGAATGACCATAGCAAACCTCAGTGATTTAACAGTTAAAATAACCTTTACAGCTGTGTATGAAAGTTTGAAATTCTAAGTTGCCATTTTGAACTCCATGTAGTGGGGAGGGGAGGAGAGGAGTGGGAGACACCTAGCTGCTGTGATACAATCCTCTATTAGTAGCTACATGCTGGGAGCCAGGGCTTATCATTTTTTGATTGCTTCTTGAAGCAGAAATCTCTCCCCTTACTGTAATAATTTAATTTGAATGATACACTTACTGGGCTCTGGGGCAGCTTTCATCTCTACTGGGTTTTCTGCAGCCTCGGCAGCAAGCTGTTCATGGGGGGATCAAACAGGGACAGAGAATTTGCTGCTGATCCTGATTCACAGCCTGCTCTGGGACTGGTTTCATTATAAGTGTCACTTTTTGTGATCCTGGCTGGGAAGCTGCAGCTGGCTCCCATCAACCTCCATGCTGGATTCAGAGACCAGCAGGGCAGCATCCGTAAAAAACATGGTGGGTGCTTAGCACCCACCGGCAGCCCCCCATCAGCGCTTCTCGCCCCCCAGCAACTCCTCAGCCATTGCAATCAGCTGTTCTGCAGTGTGCAGGAGGCGCTGGGGGGAGGAGGGAGGAGCGGGCTCCAGGTGCACTCAGAGGAGGGGGCGGAATGGGGCAGAAAGAGGCAGGGAAGAGGTGGGGCAGGACCAAAGTGGGGCGGGGCCTAGGGCCAAGCCAGTGGAGAGCCCCACCCCCCGGCACATTAGAAACTCTGTGCGTATGAAACAGCCCCTTAGTCAGCCATAGGTTTTTAACTGCACTTATTTGATACGGGTTTTGTTTGGCATCAAGTTCTTTCTTCTTCCTACTGGCTTAACTCTCACTGCAGCACTCCTTGCCAGTATCCATTGTGAGGGAAACAGGGCAGGTGCGGTAATATCTTTTGTTAGACAAACTTCTGCTAGTGAAAAAGACAAGCTTTTGAGCTCACTTGTACTTAGATTGTGAGCTGTTTGAGACAGAGACTGTCCTTTTCTTCCATGTTTGTACAATGGGGTCCTCTTGGGTGCTAATGAAATACAAATAATAATAATAAGGCTGAGTTTGGGGGCCACAGAATCTGATTTATCCGGTGAGAATTACAACATGCTTTATTATGGATAATGGTATTTATAATGGGCTTTCATGAATGGAAAAGTGAAGTGAGTGGTAGCATGTGTGTGTCATAGGTAGCCTAAAACCAGCCTCATAGTTCAGGCATGGGACCTCCTACACTGCTGTGTTGCTCCAGCTATATGGTGCTGTAACTCCCTTGACCTCAGAACTCCGACGGTGCCTTCCTCTCAGTTAGTAAGTTCTGAACTCCCACCCCTTGGTTTGGGGCGGAGAACCCTCCAACAGCCTTTCAGAGGCAGGATTTCAACCTCAAAAGACTCGAATGTCTTTTATCAGCAAGAGCTGCCTTCATCAGCAACAAACACCTGCAGTGCCCTCCAGTATCAGTCACAAAGTTACTGGTCATAGAATCATAGAATATCAGGATTGGAAGGGACCTNGCA
>NC_133769.1:18755533-18776834 GCF_003597395.2 Chelonoidis abingdonii | reverse complement strand
AATCACAAGCGCCTGGTGCTCTGGGAATGCTTCAATCACCCTGATGATCTGCTGTGGGACAATACAGCAGGTGTACAGACAATCAGAAGTTTGTTGGAAGAGATGGGGACAATTTCCTGGTGCAAGTGCTGGAGAACCAACTAGGGCAGAGCTCTTCTTGACCTGCTGCTACAAAACAGGAAGAATTAGTAGAGGAAGCAAAATGGATGGTAACGCTGGGAGGGCAGTGGACCATAGTTGGTCAAGTTCAGGATCCTGACACAAGGATAGAATAGGAGAGCAAGCAAAATATGGACCCTGAAACTCAGAAAAGCCAGACTTCGACTCCCTCAGAACTGATGCGGCAGTGATTCCATGGCGAGAATATCATGAGGGGAAAGGAGTCAGGAAAAGCTGGCTGTATATTTAAAGAATCCTTATGTGAGTGGTAAGGAACAAACCATCCCAATACGAAGTAAAGAATAGGAAATATGGCAGACAACCAGCTGGCTTAACAGCGAAATCCTTGCTTGATCTTAAACACAAAAAAAGAAGCTTACAAGGAGTGGGAAGCTCTGGACAACATGACAGGGGTAGTAATAAAAATATTCTTAGCATGCAGGAGTAAAATCAGGCATGGCCTTAAATTCCACACTTGGGTTGCAGCTATGCAGGGATGTGAAAGTACAAAAAGGTTCTTTCAGTATGTTGGGCACAAAAAAGGGTGGTCAGAAAAGTGGTGGCCCCTTACTGAATGTGAGGAGACAACTCGGTGACAAAGGATGTTGAAAAAGCTAATGTACTGCAATGATTATTTGTCTCTGTCTTCACGAACAAGTCAGCTCACAGACTACTGAACTGGGCCAGCCAGCAGTATGGGGAAGGAGGTGACCAGCCCGGTATGGAGAAAAGTGGTTCAGGACTATTTACGAAAGCTGGATGACACCAAGTCTCATGGCTCAGCATGCACTGCATCGAGTGTGTAAAGGAGTGGCTGATGGGATTGCAGAAGCCATTGGCCATTAATCTTTGAAACTCATGGCAATTGGGGGAGGTTCCCAGATTGACTGGAAAAGGCTAATGTACTTCTCACTTTAAAAAAGGGAATGAAGGAGATCAGGAATTACGGCCAGTCATGGCCTCACCTCAGTCTCTTGGAGAATCAGAGCAGGATGTGGATAATTTGGAAAGAGTCCAGTGGAGAACATGAAAATGATTAGGGGCTGAGCACATACTTATGAGAGGGGTGAGGGAATGGGTTGTTTAGTCTGCAGAGAAGAGAATGAAGCGGAATTGATAGCTGCTTTTCATCTCCTGAAAGGGGGTTCCAAAGATGATGGATCTAGATTGTTCCAGTGGACCGTGATGACAAAACCACAGTTACTCACCTTTGTAATCGTTGTTCTTAAGTGTGTTGCTCAATATCCATCTCCAGTAGGTGTACGCGCACGCAAGCGCTGCACGTCTCTCGGAAGACTTTTACCCTAAGCAACTCCAGCGAGCCAGCAGGTCGCCCCCTAGAGTGGCGCCCGCCATGGCGGGTAATATATACCCCTGCCGGCCCGCTCCGCTCCTCACAGTTCCTTCTTGCTGGCTACTCCGACGTGGGGAAGGAGGCGGGTGTGGAATGATATGAGGCAACACATCTCGAAGAAACAACAGTTACAAAGGTGAGTAACCATGTTCTTACTTCAAGTGAATTGCTCATATCCATTCCAGTAGGTGATTCCCAAACCTTACCTACGGTGGGGTCAGAAGAGAGGTCACCAGTGTCGCAACACGGCAGAGCCGAAGGCTGCCGTCATCCCTGGACTGCGGACCAGGGTGAATGGGAAGCAAAGGTGTGCACGAGGACAGTCGCTGCGCTGCAGATCTCTTGGACCGGGTACTCTGGCGCAAGTGACGCCGTCGATGATGCTGGGGGCTCTTAGTAGACTGCGCAGTTACTAATGGCCCTAAAGGGACGCGGGCCCAGGTCGTAACATCAGCCCTATACAGGACGTCACCCACGAAGGAGATCTTTGCGAGGAGACTGGCAACGCCCTAACTCGCTCAGCTACGGCGACAAAGAGTTGGGTGGATTTACGGAACGGTTTGGTCCACTCTTATATAAAAGGCGAGCGCTCTACGCCGTCTAAGGAGTGTAACTGTTGCTCCCTGCGAGACGAATGAGGTTTCGGAAAGGAATACGGGTAGGAATATTGTCCTGGTTGAACATGAAAGGCCGAGACCAACTTTGTGGGAGCAAAGGCGGGGTAGTGGCCTCAGTTGTACTTTGTCCCGGATGGAACCACCATATACGGGGCTCCCCACAGGGCGCGCAGCTCTGACACGGCCTACAGAATAGTGGATGGCTCACCGAGGAATCTAGATCGTTCCAGGACAAGTAGAGGAGAGGGAACGCGTAAGCCAGCGGCTCAAACAGGGGTGGGACATAAGACGGACACACCAAGGTTGAGAATCCTAAGAGGTGGCTGGGTGGGCGGACCTGGGGGTAAGATGCTCCACCCTTTAAGGATATCTAGCAATCGGGTTGAGAAGACAGAGCGGCCGTCGCTCCCCGGTGGAAGGTGGAAGATAGCCGCAAGTGAACCCGGAGAGAGATACCACCAGCCTTGACTGCTTGAGAGCGACAAAGGTAATCGATGGACGATTGGGATGGAAACATCGGTGGGATAGCAGCACCTTTCCGCGCACGCACACGGTAAAAGTTCCATTTGGTCTACGTATGCGCCTCATAGACGGCTTCCTACTTCCCGAAGTACTGCCTCAGGGGAAGACAATGAACGCAGACCGAGTCAGGCCACGCAGCGAGCACAGCTGAGAGGGTCAGCGACTGGAGGTCCGGGTGACAGCCGGCCGTCATCTTGCATGATCAGATCCAGGGTAAAGGGGTCAGGGAATCGGCCGCTACCGACAGGTCCAGCAGCGAGAGAACCACAATGCTGCCGGGGCCGATGGCCGGAGCGATCAGGACTAAGCGGGCCCTTCCCGCGACACCTTCAGAAGGACCTTGGGACAACTGGGAACGGACGGGAACGCATAGAAGAGGTGCGTCAACCACGGAATCAGAAAGGCGTCTGGCCACCGAGCCCCGGCTCGCGCCCTTGGATAAGAGCAAAACATGTGGCACTTCTGTTCCATCGGGATGCAAAGAGGTCCCTATGGGGATGCCCCACCTTGGAAGAGCGCAAGGGGACCGTCTGGGCGAAGGACCACTCGTGGAGCAAAAGGAACCGGCTTGAGACGATCTGCAGGCGTATTCGAGCCCCGGGGAGAAAGGAAGCGACTAGCGTGAACCGAGTGGGGCTATGCAAAAGTCCCAACATACGTTCATGGCCTCTTCCGACAAAGAAAGAAGATCTCGTTCCGCCCTGCTTGTTCACAATAGTATACCGCCGTTGTTGTCGATAAAATACCGAAAACACAGCGGCCTCTGGATCTGCCATATGGACAGCTGACAGCAAGGTGGACCGCCCTCCAAATTCTCGCACGTTGATAGGAGGGCGAGTTCGGGAGGACCAATGACCGCTGGGTCCGCAGGGTACTAGGTGAGCTCCCCATCCCATGTCCGACGCGTCCGTTCGTCAGGGACATCGAGGGGCGGGGAGCGGATGGAAGGAAGCCCTGCACACACAATCGGAATCTGATCCAGCCACACTGGAGAGAGAGGAGACATCCGGATCTAGTAAATTCTGTTAGTTGCCTGAAGAAAGCCTCATCCCCTTGGTAGGGTGGTCTATAGCAGACTCCCACCACAACATCGCCCTTGTTGCTCACACTTCTAAACTTAATCCAGACACACTCAGGTTTTTCTGCAGTTTCATAGTGGAGCTCTGAGCAGTCACACTGCTCTTTTACATACAATACAACTCCCCCACCTTTTCTGCCCTGCCTGTCCTTCCTGAACAGTTTATATCCATCCATGATAGTACTCCAGTCATGTGAGTTATCCCATCAAGTCTCTGTTATTCCAATCATATCATAATTCCTTGACTGTGTCAGGACTTCCAGAACAGGGGCTTGCTCCTCTTTGGGCTCCAGCTGATTCTCACATGCCATGCACTGCAAGCTCAGACTAGCCAAGCACTGCTCTAAGCCTGCTGCATCCCTGCAGCTATTGCATGGGTCCTGTATGACCACCCATGCAGTCTCTTCTCAAGTGCTGCCCCATCCTCCAAACAGAGGAGATCTGACTGTAGAGATTAGGGGTAGGATTTCCTGCCAGTTCCCTAGCCAATCAGGGCTTCGAGGGTGAAGTGCTGGCCTGTTCACACTGTTGATCTGTGGGGTGTGGCTCCTCAGCAGCACTGGATTGCCCATAGAGCAGTGAAACAGTCCCAAGGCATAGTGTGTTATGATTTAATACCTTTGATAAATATATTTTCAGGCCTGGATTTGGCCATCATTACCCATATTGGATAGTTTCTGGCTGCACACATAGTCCTGATGAAATCAACAGGGCTGTTAGAAGAGTATGGTGTTACTCAGTGTAAAGGGAAAAGAATCTGGCATTCTGCTTTCACAGATCCAGTTCCCCTTTGTATCTCGAGTGACAGTTCTTAAAGGAGCCCTTTACTTGTTCCTTATTTCAATAAGAAAGGAATGATGAAGTCAATGCATTCATTGCTACAAGAATTTGAGATCTTCCTTCTGTGTTTTGCTTAAAAGACTCAAATAAATTTCTCTCTCATTACTGATTTTTGCAATATCATCGCTCAACTTAAAAAATGGACACCATTGCACTTTCATTTATGTTTTGGATCAGAAATATTTCAAAACCATTAATTTTGTTGAGGTACAAATGATGACTGATGAGCCAGCATGCCATTTTGAAGCCAGCATAGCATTGGTTGGTTTTTTGTTGTTTTGTTTTTTGTTTTGTTTTGTTTTTTGTTTTGTTTTTTGCGATCATTGTTAAAAACAGGAGTTTGGCAAAAGGTGTTGTATTATCATTGCAAAATTTAGACTCATACATTTCAGATTTATGATCAACACTTCTTATTCATCAAAGAGACTCAAGGGTAAACCCTTCAGGAATTGCTGAATGTCCCTCTATACAAGCCACAAAAATGTTCCCTATTTCATAAAATATTTACTGCATGCCATTAACTGAAAACAAAGCTTTAAGAACTGTGGGAAAGAGGTATGAGAGAATCATAACAATGATTTGAAATTATTTTGCTTGCAAGCCTTATACTTTCAAATCATATCCTTTAAATAATAAAGTCATAAGGTCAAATCCTTAGCCTTGTTTAAGGGTAGCAAAATCTGGCCCTCTTGAAGCTACCCTGATTTACACCAGCTGATGAACTAGCTCAGGGTTAAAGAATCTGAAAGACAGTGACACCATATATTTTTGGAGAATTCAAATTACATTCCATCAATGCTAATCTAGGTATTTTCTGTAATATGATATTGCTGAGTGCTTGTTTCAGGCTTTTAGCATTATAGGTTGGAAAATACGTGGGAATGTTCCATGGGTCAACAAATGCAAATCAAGCTAAATGCCTGGAACATGAGCATTGCAGAGCTTTGGTAAGTCACACTAATGACCATGAAACCCATTGAAAATGATGGAATTTTGCAAGCTACTGAGCAATGTTGCACATATTTTAGAGTTTATCAGGAGTCTCATGTTATTCCTTAAAGCTCCAGCTTTTGGAGTCAGGTTGTTATACAAGAATCTTGGTTTGTTTCTGGACCTCACTGTAGCAGAGAGAAGCTAGAAACTGTGAACCTTAAAAGTCCAAACAACATAAGAAAAATAAAAATAACCCAACATGTATTCTTCTATAGAACTCATGATTTGTAATTTAACCGCATGAGTTTTTGGGGCCTGGCTCATGGGTTTTGAATCCTTGAGGTTGGCAGAACTGAGGATGACACCTGATCCTGCAAGGTGCAGAATTCTTCTTGAAATGTCCTGAGGTACCCAAGGATATAGGAGGGTGAGGCAATCCTACAGCAGTATAGATAATGGGTAGGATTGAGTCATTTAGAGCTGAGGCATCCAAGGTTACTAGACACTTTTGAAAATGTTGGCTTTTGTCAGTAGTTAAACATACCCAATAATAGTCATAACTCAAAGTGAAATTTGCTCATTTATTTTGCAAACTGCCATTTAAAGTTTTCATTACAGATGGATCTCAACCAAACCGTCTCATCCAAACCCCCCAGGCCAGTTTATGGCCAGATGTCTGGCTGCCTGGTTCTTCCCATTACCCACTCTTGCATTTTGGTGTCAAAAGTACTGGTGAATCAGGAGAGTGTAGCTGATTAAGACCCTTATCTTACAGCCTACTGAGCATGGACAGAACCCCACTGACTTCACGGGCTCTCTGTGGGCACCCGGGGTCTGACTGTGTGCAATGAGTTGCAGGGTTGGAGCATTAGCCAGTCACATGAGAATTACCTGGAAACTGTGGCTGCAGCACAAGCAACTCAGAATCAAGCCTTTTGGTGGTTGAAGTAGGGTGAGGAAGCTTGCACTGTCCATGCTGAAGCTCAGGGATGTGTAACCGGTGGCCTGGGGAGGCCTGCTAAACTTTGGTCCTTGAGGTCAACTATGGTAAGAAGAAAATGTGTATTTGATCTGAGCTGGATGTGTTTGTTCCTTAAGCTGCACCCTGTCACTACAGGCAGGGAGTTGGGGGGGTAGGGGTAGGGCCTCCCAATCTGCCTCCCACCACTTCCCTACAGCCCCAGCAGCTGCTCTGGTAGGAGGTGGGAGTGCTTTGAGCAGCCACCGCTGTCACTTCTGTTTTGAAGCTAGCCCACTGGTCACCTGCTCACATTGCAAGTCAAGGAGAATTTTCCTTTGACTGCCTCCCTGCCAGGGAGAAGCCCCAGGGAGATCAAGGTAAGAGCTTGGCTGGCTCTTACTTGGCCTGAGACACCACCCAACAAGGAAAGTTCCCTTCAGGGAGAGGAGGGGGGAGCTTCTCTCTGCTGTTCACAGACCAGCTCCTGCTCCCTTCCCCCAATCCTGACGGCCGTTCACTTGGCTTTGTGAAATGAACAGAGTTTTGCTCCCAGTGGGATGGAGGCAGGGGGTGGCTGGAAAAATCCATCAAAAGCAAAAGATTGAAAGGGCCACTGAATCTGACCCTGCTGTCCTTTCTGGAGGGACCAGTCTGGCCATGACAGGGTTAGGTAAGTTGTTATTGGGGGTGAGGGGACATGAGAAGTTTGCCCTGCAACTGCCCAGGGCTGCTCTAAACTACAGAGTTAGGCTGATGCAAGGCAGCTTATATCAACTTCACTGTGGAAGTGTCCACATTTCAATTTCGCTCCTGCCAGTGTAACCGCCCAGCTATGCTGAATTAATAGCTCCACCTCCACGAGCAGTGTAGAGTCAAAGTCGATGGAATTAGGTCGACACAGTGTCAGTGTAGACACTGTGTTGATTATGTTGACTGTTACTAGCTTTCAGGAGCCTTCCCACAATGCCTCATACTGTGCAATCAACACAATCGCTCCTAGTGAGAACACGCAGCACTGACGTGCAAAGTGTTGGTGCATAGTATAGCCTACACAAGCGATGTAATTACTGCAGAGGTTGTACGTCAACTTAAGTTAAGTCAGCTTATAGTGTAGTGTAGACATGGTCCCAGAGTCTGGCAAAACACCCTATTCACCAACACCTCATTGCCCCATTTGAACCCCTAAACCAGGGAAAAGCCTATCTGGGGGACTGCAGTGAAGCCCCATGCTACCCACAGCTACCCAGGGCAACCTAGGAGTGAGGAAAAGAGAAAAGCTATGAAACAGCAGCCAGTAATCGCTTCCTAAGGGCTGTTCTAACTTGTGCCAGCTGGCAGTGGTCCCTAAGAGACCACCTGAGGATAGCCGGAGTGCAGTACAGACCAGCTTCTCCCTCTCTTTACTCCCAATATGCCACCTGTGCCAGAAGCAGTGGGGAGGCAGGTGTAGGAGTTGACTATGCCAGATACAAGATTGCTGGGAACTGCGCCACACGCGGACTTGTGAGTGGCTTCGGCTCCCTTTGCACCAGCTGGGCTGCAGAATAGAAGGTGCCCAGGGCAGATGGTCTTTCCCACAGCACTGACGGTAGCCCCCTGACCTTTGTTTAATATGTTTAACCCTCAGTCTTAAAAGCATGACACCAGGGGAGACTTTGTTTTCCCGTGCAGTGAGTCTGACCCACTTCAGGAACTCCAAAATGACAAAAAGTGCAACACTGCCATCCGCCCCTAATCATGCTTCAATCTCATAAGGAATCACCATCTTCTTCTCCAGCCCCACAAAGGAGACATTCCCTAAGTCAGTGTTTCCCAAACTTGGGACACCACTTGTGTAGGGAAAGCCCTTGGCAGGCCAGGCCAGTTTGTTTACCTGCCCCATCCCCTGGTCCGGCCAATCGTGGCTCCCACTGGCTGCGGTTCGCTGCTCCAGGCCAATGGGAGCTGTGGGAAGCAGTGCAGGCCAAGGGACGTACTGGCTGCTGCTTCCAGCAGCTCCCATTGGCCTGGAGCAGCAAACCGCGGCCAGTGGGAGCCGCAATCAGCCGGACCTGCAGACGTGGCAGGTAAACAAACCAGCCTGGCCTGCCAGGGGCTTGTCCTAAACAAGCGGTGTCCCAAGTTTAGGAAACACTGCCCTAAATGATACATTTTCTACAGAGGAGCCATCTCTAAACCTTTGAAATACTTCAGTATGAGCTGGATCATGCCCTTCAAGTGCTGCATTCAGCATGGTTTAAAATGAAAGGAAGTCTTAATGGCATGGCAGACAGCATGGAGGTCTGAGCACAGCAGACAGCGTGGGAAGGCAGACGGCTCAGTGCTAAGGAATAAAGCATGTAGGGAAACTCTGAATCCTTTGCATATGTGCTTAGGGTAAGTATAACTGCTGGAAAGCAAAAAGCCATGTGGGATCCAGGCACAGAGAAGAAAGGATGAAATAGATTGACTGGGATTAACAGAAACACACCGAGCCTAAACTTTTAAAGGATATGATCCAACTTGGAAAGTGTGTATTTAGTTATTTCATTTAGAGGCCAGGAAGCTATAGGAAACACAGCTATAAATTCAGTCAGCCCTAGTTGTCCTCTGCCTTTCTCCTTGTATAGTGCAAAGATGGTATAAAATGCCACCACGGCTGATGCCAATGGAACTATGCCATTTTATACCAGCAACTGATCTGTACTTAGGGCTGCCTAAGAAAAGGCAGTGAATCCTAACTTCTCCAGCTGTGCCTCAGGGAATTTAAAAACTCTTCCAGCTGTGCCAGCAGAGGCTATACATACTGAGCCCTACCTCTTTGTCTCTTAAATCTTACATGTTCTGCTGGGGCAGCTGGTGTGGCTTGTAAGCTTTATGAACTCTAACAAGTTTTCCTATGGAACTTACATAGGACTGGAACCTTGACTGTCATAAGTTGGCCTACCTTCATTGAAGTCAATAGAGCTATGTAGATTTATACCAACTGAAGATCCAGCCTGTAAAGTTCTACCAGGTGCCTAAGCATGTCTTATAGGACTTTTCTTCTGCAAGGCCACTCACAGAAGCTCTACAGTCCCCAGAGACTTTCAGTTAATGCCCAGAGAGTCAAAATCTGACCAGGTATAACTCCAAACTTTTCTACTCAATCTTAATAAAAAAAAGTCCCTTGCATTAATTTGCTAATTTTCATTAGTGACTAATGCACTATAGTACATCAGAGAGATAAGACGGGGGGGGGGGGTAATATCTTGTATTGGACCAACTTCTGTTAGTGAAAGAGACAAGTTTTTCAGCTCTGTATAGCTCGAAATCTTGTCTCTTTCACCAGTCGAAATTGGTCCAGGAAAAGATATTACCTCACCCACCTTCTCTCTCTATTATCCTGGGACCAACATGGTTACAACAACACTGCAAACAACAGTGTATTACATGATGACATTTCTGAGCTATGAGCGGACAAGAAGAGGTAGAAGAATATTTAATAACTGAAGGGACTTTTTTCCAAGTCCCATATTCCAGATAACTCTTGTTTCCTTAATCTTATACTTCCAAATATATATATATATCCTCTGGCTAGAGACCACATGTCAAATATCAGGCAGAAAGGAAATGCTTAGTGAGAAAGCTAGAACAGTCATAATCATACTTTATATAAGAACTATCTTAAAAACTTTATCTATGGAGTCTCCAAAATGAAGAATGCCATCTTAGGGCCTTAAGTAATGCTCATGGAAGTCAAAATGACACTTTCCAATCATTGGACATTGGGTATCATCCATGAACCATTATTTCTTTGGCCTCTAGAAAGTGGTAATTTGGAGGAAACATTGTCCCACATCTCCATAACACTTGTAACTGGTGCTGTTGGCAGCAACAAGAACTGATTTCAGTATCCAGGGGTTCCTCCTAACATTTCAAAACAGAACATGCTTCAGTTCCCAGGCAGAATACTGGGAAAATTAATCACTCCTCCTGGTCACCTCTAAGGATATGTCTACACAGTAAAGAAAAATCCACATCTGACCCAGGCCAGCTGATTCAGGCTTGAAGGCTGTTTCTTTGCTGTGTAGACTTCTGGGCTCAGGCTGGAGCCTGAGATCTGGGACCATCCTACCTTTCAGGGTCCCAGAGCCTGGGGTCCAGTCCAAATCCAGAAGCCTACACAGCAATGAAACCGCCTCATAGCCTGAGCCCCATGAGCAGGAGTGAGCAGGTATGGGCCAGCTGCGGATTTTCCTTTGCTGTGTAGACATACCCCCACAAGCAATAATTCCCCATTCTCAAGCACCTAGTCTGTGTATAACAAAAGAAGCATTTTTTTTAAAAGAGAGTGAGAACTTAACATTAATTTGGGAAAACAGCACAATTATTCAAAAGGATGCAAACCATAAGTTAAACACCCATCCCGGAGTACACAGGGCACTGTTCGTTGCCTCAGTTTCCCTCCTTTTAACATGCTACCCCCCCCTTCCCTTCGCTGCACCCCCTCACAGTTGGCTGTCTGAAATCAGGGAAGCCCCAGTGCCTTCTCATGGGTTCAACCTCCCTCTCTGGAGAGGGTGGGTCAAGCAATGCCTCTGCTGCTACTCACTGCTGTATGTGCTACTACTTGCTGCCTCTGGCTCTGATGCCACATTCTGAGGTTCTATCACTTAGTCCAGCTCTTAGTGATTTTAGCCCTTAGTGCTTTTGTGCTAGTGGAGAATCTCACTGCTATTGCATCCTTTGCTCTCTTATTGATTACACCACCATCTCCACAGCAGCTCTAAGGTTCAGCCCCCTGGACCTGCTCACCAGTGGTTTGAGCTCCAGTGATCACTGAGCAGAAACACGAGCTTTCAGCTGAGTCTGATTAGCTTTATCTTTAAACCTGGAGAAGTAGGGCTCAAATGGTATTTAGGACTCCTTACACTCCCAGGTAAAAACACCTGCTGCATGCACCTCCCCCCAATATTCACTGGCCTTTGGCATCTCTCCTCCCCCCCTTTAGTGAGTGAGGTTAAAGTTAGGGTAACTAGTGTACATGAAGTGCAGTTCTGCTGCCCTTTAATCATACAATAAGAGTAACAACATTTCACCACCTCAATTCAAGATTAAAGTGAATTTTAACCTCAAATAGCCAAAATTGATCCCTTTGGCAAAACAGGTCTGTGTGTTGATTCCCTTGGTAAAATAGGTGAGGCTGTGCAAATACACTCTGCTCCTGAGGTCTTCCCCCTACCCGTCCCCAATTCATCAATACAGGGGGAGATCCTGGCTTACACTAATTTATATTGTTATAACCAGGGCCGGCTCCAGGCCCCAGCGCGCCAAGCCCGTGCTTGGGCGGCATGTCGCAGGGCGCGCTCTGCCGGTTGCCGGGATGGTGGCAGGCAGCTCCGGTGGACCTCCCGCAGGCGTGCCTGCGGAGGGTCCGCTGGTCCCACAGCTCCGGTGGAGCATCCGCAGGCACGCCTGCAGGAGGTCCACTGGAGCCACAGGACCGGCGAGCAGCAGAGCACTCCCCGCAGCGTACAGGCGGCAAAATGGCTAGAGCCGGCCCTGGTTATAACTCAGTTGACTTCATTATGATGTCAGTGGAATTACTTCTGATTTACTCTGAAGTAAATGAGAGGAATCAAGCCCTAAGACCTGATATAAAAATGTCCATCTTTTCTGTGTTACGTACTCTCATAATCACAAATTATTTCATTTTCAAAGGCATAGTCACAATGTTTTGAGTCACATTTTCAACTGGTGTCAGTCAACCCAGATCCACTGCACTTAGTGGAGCTACACCAGCTTATACTAGCTGAGAACTGGATCCTCGTTGTCTACGACCCGGTTCATGGACCATGGGTCAATAAAATTATTAAATTAAGGTTTGAGGGTCCAGAAAGAAAAATGTGCATAAAAGTATCACTTTACCTAGCTCAGAGGACTCTGATGCCCTATTAGAAGTTAAAATATCCTAACTCTCTATGTTGGCTATACCAGTTAAGGTAAGAGATTTTGTGGTACCATATCACATACTGTGATGCAATTGAATTCAATACGAGAAGATGAAATATCCCTAGTTGATAAATCAGTCCAATTCAGGAGAGCAAGCAGGAATTTCTGATGCTTGCAGTAAATTTAGAATAAACTGGACATCAACAGTAAGCACAGTAATGGTGAAAATATCAAGTACGCCTCTACCGCGATATAACGCTGTCCTTGGGAGCCAAAAAATCTTACCACTTTATAGGTTAAACCGTATTATATGGAACTTTCTTTGATCCACCCAGAGCACTGCTTTATCACGTTATATCCAAATTCGTGTTATATCGGGTGGCATTATATTGAGCTAGCAGTGTAGTCATTTGGCCATAAATTCCATCTTAAAATTCTGTGCTTCCCATAATGAATGCTATGCTGTATTCTATGTATTTTGTAGGTCAGTTCTGCTATTTTTACAGCTCTGATTAATAAGGTGAATAATTGGAAGTCCTGGACCTTGCTGACAATGGAAAGCAAAGGTGTCATATAGTTCATGGTACTATGAAATCAACAAGAGCAAGCTAAGGTTTTGTTGTGTAAAGGTGCTATAGTGACATTTTATAACAGTAACGTCATAGTACATAATCACATTTTAACAGCTGTTGCCACATTAGGTGAAAGCTATGATGGAAAATCTCTTTTTTACTCAGTTCAGGTCTGGGAGGCCACTTACCACAAGATAATGTGGAGAGAGTAATTGATTTTTCATTATAGGTTTTCTACACAAACTTTCCAAGGAGTTGATTCTGTTACACCTCTATCCCGATATAACGCTGTCCTCAGGAGCCAAAAAATCTTATTGCGTTATAGGTGAAACCGCGTTATTTTGAATTTGCTTTGATCCACCGGAGTGTGCAGCCCCACCCCACCCTGGAACACTGCTTTACCGTGTTATATTCCAATTCGTGATATATCGGGTGACGTTATATTGGGATAGAGGTGTAGTTTTCATATTACAGCAGCATCTAGAGGCCTCAACCAATATCAGTGCTAGGCACATATTAACAAACAGCTCCATTCCCAGGGTCTTTATAATCTAAAAAGACGAGAGGTGGGAGACAGAAAGTATTATTTACATTCTTTAGACACAGATCTGTGGCACAGAGAGATTAAGGTAACATTTTCAATAGTGCCTAATTGATTTAGGAATCTAAGTCTCATTTTCAAAAGTAACTTAGAAGCCTAAGTCTCAGTGAAAGTCAAGGGCACAAAATGCTCAAGTCACTTTGAAAATAAGAATGAGGATCCTAAGTCACTTATGAAAATTTTACCCACAGCAACTAGGAAGTTTGTGGCATAGCTGGAAATTGAATGCAGATCTCCTGAATTCTCAGCCAATCCCTTAACCACACCACCAGTCATCCTCTCAAAAATTCAGCTTACTTGCAGTGATGTAAATCATCTGTAACTCAATGGTATTACTCCAGTGTGAATGTCATATGAGAGGAGATTCAGGCTGTAACACTTTATTTTATGTATTTTAACGTTTTGTGCACTCTCCACTATTTCCAGTCCCTCTAGTGCTAATCCTATCAAATACCATCTCACCTCCAAAACCGTTAGTTTTAGAGATTACCTGTTTTAGAGTTTCATTGTAATTCAATAGTTAAATATAAAAGCAGTTGAAATTTTGCCATTAGCACTGGAATTTGGTGGGGGGAAGGAAAGGTGTTTACATTATGTCTTCCCTTCCCAAGGAGCAAACTGCAGGAGTGAGAAGGGGCTCAGAAATTCTGCAAGGAGGAATTTAACCTCGGGTATATTTCAGGGGATAGGATACATCATCCTAAAATAAACTGGAACCTGTGGATCAATGTGGAACAAGGTGTCAGCCCCACAAAGCCAAGGCATTTGCAAGAAGGGGTTAGGTTTTTTTGTGCTTTTCAGTTCTCAACTCCTCCAACTCTGGCAGCATGGCACATTGAGGCATCTGTCTGCCATTGACTCCCCACGATGTGCATATATCCCATTTCCCCAATCCTTCAAGCTAATGGCAGGAGTAGCGCTAACTTTTGCCTTCTACCCAGTGCTATTTCTGTTATGTTGATGGGGCCGGTCACCTGATCAAAAGTTGAGTTTGCAGGATCAGGTCTTTACTGTGGGATAAAGGAAAAGTCTGCATTTTCCCATGCGGATTTTTTTTATTCTTAATTACAGATTTTGTTTGTTTTTTATATAAGTCAAGGAAAGCTGTGAAAGCTGAACTCATTCTCCTTGGAAAAGGAGAATCTTTGAGGTGGCATAATAGATGTTTTCAATAAAGAAAAGGGAGATAATTAAGGGAAATTATAAAGTAGGCAAGGAGATGGAATTTTGTTATAATTACTTTAAATGGAAAACTAGGGTACATAATTGAAATATAAGATAACAATGAGTAATTAGAGAATGTGGAGACTCTAGAGAAAGAGACACGTGGAATAAGTTACTGGAGAAGGTGACTGACATAGAGTCTAAATGACCTAAAGACACACCTAGCTCTGTTTCCTGAAAGGAGGATTTGAAGGATACAAATCAGGACAGGCATGTCAACCCAGGGGGCCCTTTTCTGTTTCTTAACATTTTTGGTGTTCCCTTGCTTTTCTGGATCCAAATTTAGACCCACCGTGTTACTTTAACACATTCAGTGCTGGTCATTCCCCTGTGTCTGATGTTGCTGAACTCAGCAGTATATCAAGATGCACGTGGTACACTCAGAAGCACCGAAGTAAATTCTACTTGGAACATTCAGCAGGAGTCATGTTTAGTATAATGATATTGGTTTCTGTAAATATTAGGAGCCACATCCTCAGCTAGTGTAAACTGGCATAGTTCCCCTGACACAAATGCAGTCATGCCACTTTTCATATGAGGATCTGGTCTCATATTTTATTATATTGTACATGACCACGCAGACTCTCATTTCTACAACCTCTTCTTCTACAGGTGACTATGTCCGGCACTGTATTTGACATTAGGAATGAAGTTCTTTATTTTGACCATTTCCACCAATGACATGAAATAAAGTTATTGAAACCGCTTAAAGGACCACTTCTTCCCCTGTGATCCTTCCCACTCATGTTTCTAACTTCCATAAAACCTCAACCTTCAGGAAAAAACATACCCACTGAGGGGATTAGGGCAGGTTATTCTATAGTTGTACATTGAGAGATTTCTTAGTCCCATCCTCTGAAGCATCTGGAAATGGACGTTGTCAGAGGTGGGATACCAGACTTCACAGATCCCAACTGGGAAATTTTTTTACACACTGTATCACGTCCAACATGGTTAACTTGTTGAGAGGTAGGAGCTTAACAGAAACGTATATTTTTGATATTGCCACAAAATACAAAGCTAGACCATTAGCTGGCTTAAATCAGTACTGCTTCACTGACGTCACTTCAGACAATGCCTAACTAAATACAGAACTCAAACCCACACAAAGTGGATGTGATCAAGAACATTGCAAGATGCAAGAGGGGAATTGGATAATGAGAGTAGCCAAAGTTATAATAGTGCTAACACTATCAATAAAAATTAAAAGGGGATATTAATATCATGCTTCAGGGTTTAAGACAATCTCAGTCATGTGACTATCATGATGCACTGCATCAGTTCAACGTGGTGGACTGCTGTGCATCATGGGAGCTATAGTCCAGTCAGGAAACACAGGGGAAAGAGGCACTTGAAATCTAGCTTGCAAGAGGAACCAGAGCAGATCGTATGACCACAGACTAATGTCAAATGGACCAGAAATGAAACATTTCAGTACAGTTTGATAAACTGAAACATTTCAGTTTGGCTCAACACCCCACCAAACAAAATATTTTGTTTTGATTTTCCCAAGGGAAAATAAAAAAGAGTTACAGGACAACTGAAATTTTCATATGGAAAATTTCAGTTTTGTGAACATTGCTTTCTCCATTGGAAAAATGTTTTGATGGAAAATTCCTGACCACGCCACTAAACTAGATGGACCATGGGTCTTATCCACTATTGTAATTCCTATATTCCTATCAGCAATGCTGATTTAGAGCAGCTGAACATCTGGCCCACAGAACATTCTATGTCCCTCTTAACCTACTTTTAGGCTGCAACATCAAGGACATGTTTCTGTCAAAGTAGTGACAAGAATGAGATGTACAAATCAAAATGTCTCTTTCTGTCATGTTCTTTGATATCAGCTCAACAGATGCTGCTGAAGCATATTCATGGGTTTCCTTTCCCTCTCTACAGGCCTCAGTTTAATTTATTGTATGTCACTGCACTCAATAACGGTGCAGGGTCTTTATGAAATGCACTTACTGGGTAATATAAAAGGCTACTGCAACTGAAGAGAAATGACAGAACACAACTGTAGGGAGCTCAGTGAGATCTTTGGCTGCATTTCGCTCCCATTCTTTTTAATAACTTTGTCTACAGGACTACAAAGAATGGCCATCCATCTCCATCAACGAGTTGAAATTAAGTTCAGGGAAATCCATTTCTATTCATGGCTATGCTGGTTATTGCAGAACTCTTGCAAGCAGCCATGATGGGACAAATCCTAGTTCTGGCTCACAGTAAACAAGCTGTGTGCTAAGGCATTCTGCACGCGATGGGGATGGTATCTTCTTCTCCATCACCCCAGAATGATGGCAGAGCCATTATGTTGCTGTAGCTGCAGAGCTGATACATGTGGCAGGTAGATTCACATTGTTGTGGCTAGAGTGCTAGCCTGGAACCTAGATTCAAGTCCCTGTTCCCTCAGATTTTTGAGTGACCCCAGGCAAGTCATTTAGTCTCTCAGTTCCCCATTTATCCAATGGGATAATAGCACTTCTCTACATTACAGGAGTGTTGTGAAGATAAATACGTTAAAGATTGTAAGTCACTGAGATCCCCTATAAGTGCTAAGATAGAAAGATAGATCGCTAGCCTGCCATACTCTTAATGTTCATCTCTACTTTAAAATGAAAAGCATCCATGTTCCAGGGTTGCCAACTCTTTTGCAGGCCCATGGAATCCCACCTGTTATGCATTGGTATCATTCCAATTCTGCTGAAACCAAGACGTCTGCACCTCTGGAGGGTGCATGAAAGTGGATCAGAATTTGCCCCTCTGGGCATAAACCATATTGACCTTATAAAGAATGCCTTGGCCAACTTACAGTTAATAACTATATGAGTTATGCGGAAGTGGTCTGGAAAAAAATGCCCTTTCCCTTTTTGCTGCATGAAAACACTGATGATACGCAGATGTGTTGAAAACAGAAGAAGAGAGAGAGTCACATGTAGTATGTTTACCTACCAAACTGATACTGCACATGAAATAGCATGTGTGTTGTTCCATACATACTGCTCCACTGATTTATTCAACCACTGCTGAAGCTGTGAGTTTGCACTCCACAAAGAATTGCATGTTAAAACTTAAACTTTGCATGAGTTTTCACCAAAAGACATGGATCTATTACAATTATTGATTTGTATTACAGTAGCTCCACAACCAAGACTGGGCCCCTTTTTGTTGTCTGCTGTACATATACAAAGAGAGAGACAGCCCCGGCCTGTAATTGTTCACAATCTAAATAGATGAGACGTGCAAATGAGGAGAAGGAAGAAAGTCTGATCATCAAGATCAAGAGCTGGGAGGGGGCAGCAAACAGATTTAATGGTTAATTCTACCTTAGAAATAATTGTGGCAAACTACTTGAGAAATAACTGTGTATTTTCAAGTGTCTATCCTTCATGAAATTCCACTAGGCAGTAGCCTTTCCAGTGGCCTCTGACACACTCCAGTGGTAATAAATGGAGCACTGTATATCTAAGCTGCCAAGCTGAGATTTGACATTAACTCTTGACCCTCAAATGAAAGGAAAACTCAGTGTCTCCCGTTAGGCTGTTACCATTACCAGTGTTAACTTTTCCGCCCATTATTAAAGAATATGTTTAAATCTCAGTCTGCACTGCATCACACTCTGTATGGATCAATAACAGTTTTCATTTCTACTGTTTCTTTTCACTTTGTCTGCATCTGATAAGCCAGAGCCCTCAGGGACTGAAAGCAAAACAGAAGCATTATTGGAGAAGCAAGCCCAGGAGATTTTTCCAGCTTCTTCTCATGATACCATCCTCATTTACTGTGGTAGTATAATACTTACAGTGCACTGTATTTAAAACGTGCAAGCTGATTTTACTAAGCATTCACATGAGATAAGCAAACTTCACACAAGTCTAACCAACTGGTCAGAGCACGTTGCAGCCTCTCCCTCGGCTGCTCTACAAAGTGGAGTTGCTACAGCTCCATTGATAGTGCCTGGGCTCTTTAACTCAACTGACGGTGATATCTGCAGTGTTCAATCCCCAGTGTGCCAGTTACAAGGGTAGTCACCATACAAGTAATAGCCAAAGGCCAAGTGTTGCCCATACAAGCCAAAATAGTCTAATTTGGTTGTCTAATGGTAGAGAACTAAATGCAGATTCTGGTGCTATTATTTCAGATTAGCAGCGTCTGATGCCACAGGCAGTACTACAGATCTCAATGGGAGCTACTCATGGAGTTACTCTGTGGGAGTAAAGGTAATGCAATCTGGCCATTTGGATTCTAAATAACTAGCCTGGTTTCACACAAAAGTGCTGTGGATGCCTAGCACCCATGAAAACCTCGTTTCATAAGTACAAATGCTCAACTTTAGGCAGGCAAATTTGAACGCTTTGGCCATTCAATCTAGTATCATTTATTTCCGAAATGTCTGACTCTGTCTGACGTGGTGCTGTCTATGCTGGTGAAGCATCATTGCTATCACTAGTGGAGCTACAAATAAACACACTAGGCCAGTCACATATCTGAGTTCAGCCCAGTTGGCAATGACTAAATTGTTACCACGTATTAGTGGCCTGTGTGAACTGAGAGGAGTAGCTGTCTTCAGTCCCATTTCTGCTAATGAGATTTCTATTGCAGTCACCACATTGTCTCAAGAGAAAGGCCAAACTTCAAATGAGTTGGACTACCCTCTTATGTTTACAGTTGGCACAGCCAGAAGAGCATCAAAGAGTAATGAGGTCAAATTCCGTAATTCCATAAGGAATGAATATAGCCCTTTGTTGGAACAATGGAGGGAAGTCTGCACCATTCTTGTTTGTGTTACATCTGTTCTGAGGACACCTGAAGGACCCCAGTCTTTGTGCACCTTTCCTGAGGACTAAATCCACTTGAAAAAAAACTAAGCAAAGACATTAAAAATACCTCCCAGTGCACATTTTTCAAAGTAGCATTGGGTCCGATTGCATCCAGCTGCTGCACAGGTGGGTGGGAGGTAAAAGAATGATGTGGAAGTTATCATAGCCCAGGGTATGGCTAGTCAGTCCTAGTGGTTGGAGCAGATCAGGTGTGCAGGGCCAGGTACAAAGCAGGCACAGGTGCAACTGTAAGTGATGAGCGGCTGTCAGCTAACTGCTGCTGCTAGACTTAAGAGGATGTCTGTAGGTTCCTCCAGCCAATCAGGTAATCTGGCCAGTCACATGATTCAGCTGCAAACCAGCCCTGATGTAGCTGCAAGTTCTCTGTTACTCTCTAGGGAGCTGGAGCAGTTGGTCCCGGGCTCAGCTGCAAGCCCTAATTCCTGACAGTGGCACAGTTATAGTCTCTCTGCCCTCTCTAGCAGAAGAACTCCCTCTTCGAGCACCGTCATGGTCTCAAGTCACCAAGAAAGGCAAACGAGAAGCAGGGAGAATATAATGGCCTCCTTGCAGTGTGAGCCACAGGCTCAGAGAGGGGATCATGCTATGCCCTCTAAGAGACAGTGCAGTGGGGTGAATGCACTAGGAAGAGAAAGGTAGTGTGCTTCCTCTTCGAGGCAGAGTAGCTCTGCATCACACCCGCTCCAGGGCTGTAGCTAAGTGACACAGCTGAGTGAACCACATAACTCAGTATCCAGAGAGTGACAATAAGGCACTGCAGTCACTCGTAGGAGATTGTATAGGAAGTTTAGATCCTAACCTGAAGGCTTGGCTCATTGTTTTATGGCATGTAGGCTCAATTTTATTTCATTTACAAGTTTAGCAATTTACAGAGAATTTTATAAGCTAATTAAGTTATTATACCCACAATAAAGCAAAGAGGAAACTCCTACTAAACATGGCATCGTGTTGTTGCATCGTAAATTGTGCTGTCTTGTGCACTGGGATCATAAGTTATTCTACCTATCCAGTGCCTTTGGATTAACATAGATGGTTTCAGCCTCTTGTCTAAAGGGTCTAGAAAACATGCACAGACATGTCCTTCACTTGTGGCATATATTTAACCAGGCATTAGTTTCAGTTTCCAGTTCTAGATGTCTTTCCCACTATTGTATAATGGCAAATGAACACTTCCTTATAACTTATCATGCAATCCTTTATTCTAACTAAAGTCTTTGGGCTTAATATATGGGAGTCTGGAAATACAGGAGATCAGAATAGATGATCTAAAAGTTCCCTTCTGGCTTTAAGCTCTGTGAAACCATCATAGACACCTATATAGGGGAAGCCATACATTACAGCAATGCCATAATAATTTTGGCTGGGATGTGTATGTGAACATATTGTGGTGTGCATGGAGAGTTCATGCATGTGCACATATGAATCTACGGACTCACTGAGCCACTTTGTGATTCCCTTTCTGCCATGGGTATTCACAGAATTAGTCCCACTGAAGGCAACATGACTATCATGTCATCAACAGGAGTAAGGGATTCACAGCCTTTCCCATAAAAAGCAGGCCTTTATTCAGAGTGCATCTCTAAAGCTGCATTGGCCACTGGTTGTTATGGCGGGCCCTAGCCTGCTGCCAAAAGCTAGCACGACCTGCAGCTGGCCCTTCTTCTTCGAGTGCTTGCTCATATT
>NC_133769.1:18716093-18749851 GCF_003597395.2 Chelonoidis abingdonii | reverse complement strand
CAAGTAGGTGTGCGCGCGCGCGATGGCACGTTCGTGGAAGAATTTTCCCTAGCAAACCGGCTGCGTGGCAGGGCCCCTGGCGTGGTGCTGTTCGGCACCGTATATATGCCTGCCGACCCGGCCGCTACCTCAGTTCCTTCTTACCGCCGTGTCGCGTCGTTGAACATGAGTGCGGCTTGCTGACCTCCACTTCCTAGCTTTCAACCCATTTTTCACCCCACCGCCTAGGTAAGGCTTGGGATTCACCTACTTGGAATGAATATGAGCAAGCACTCGAAGAAGAAAAGAAGGTTACTCACCTTTGTAACTGTTGTTCTTCAAGATGTGTTGCTCATATTCATTCCACACCCGCCCTCCTTCCCCACTGTCGGAGTGGCCGGCAAGAAGGAACTGAGGAGCAGCCGGGTTGGCAGGGGCATATATTCAGTGCCGCAAAGGTGCCACGCCAGGGGGCACCTGCCTACCCGCCTGGTGTTGCTAGGGGATAATTCTTCTGACGAACGTGCACGCGGCGCGCGCGCACCTACTTGGAATGAATATGAGCAACACATCTCGAAGAACAACAGGTACAAAGGTGAGTAACCATCTTTTTCAGATGCTATTCGGTAAGAGAATTTCCCTCAGTGTCAAAGCTCTGCCTCACACCACTCTCCATCCCTTGTGGAATGATGGAGTCCTGCATATCTGGATGATTTTAGAACTCAACCTGCTGTTACTTGAACCTGTACCGTGCATAAGCAGAGGGAGACATTTTCTCTTAGATTATTATATCATTACCTAGTTTGCCTATTAAAGTTATTGGTCCTTTGGGTTTCATTCTCCAAAGAGAGCCACTGAAGTCTAATTTCATTATTACAAGTTACAGTTTGAGGGGTTGTAAGCCTGGGCCATTATTTTATTCTGTAGATTTACAAGCAAAATGCACAACAAAATCTTCAAGCACTACAGCACACTTACTCAATTACATTTAATTTCTTGGAATTTCCAGGAGAAATTATTGAATTATCTAAATGCCAAACATGTTTTTCTTTGAGTGAGCATCTTATTAAATTAGGTATGCATAAAATACATTGGAAACTGAGACAGTGATCCCACTCAATATGTACAGCACAAGAGCTGCTTGTTCCCATGGTGAAGGCACTGCATTGGGATGCTGGAGACATGGGTTCTCTTCTTGATTCTACCGTTGCCTTGCTGGGTGACCCTGGTCAAATCACATTGTCTTTGTTTCCCTTGCATTTGTTGCTGGTGTTGTGTATAGATACTCCAAAGCTCTTGGAACAAGGACTTAAGTTCCCTCTAAGCTGCACAGACACGCAGCGGCCTATTAAGTGCCACTAAGAGCTGTGGCGGGGAGAGATTCCTCAGCCCTGGACCCAACCCAGACCTGCCATGGCGGGAGAGACATGGCCCTCCCCCGGCTCCAACTCAGCCCCAGCACGGACCTGCTGCAGCGGGGAGAAGTGCCCCTCCCTCACAGCCTGGGTGCTACTGTGGAGAGAGCGAGCTGGGGCGAGTTCTGTCTCCCCAGGACAGCCTGCACCCCAACTTGGGTGTCCAGATGTCCCAATTTTACAGGGACAGTCCTGATGTTTTGGGTCTTTTTTCTTATACAGGATCCTATTACCCCCCACCCCAGTCCCAATTTTTCACACTTGCTCTCTGGTCACCCTAATCCCAACCCCCTTATTGCTGGCCTACCCCAGACCCTGCATCCCTAGTCAGAGCCCTCACCCCTCTGCCCCAGCCCTGAGCTCCATCCCCCACTCCAAACCCCTCAGCCCCGCCCCCACCAAATAAATTATGTTATGCGCACCAATATGGAGATGATGTGTGACACCCATCTGCACATGGATGAGAAAAATTAGACGGAACACTGGCAATGACTGTCTCTTACTATATGTTTGTACAGTGCCAGGCACAACATGACTCCAGTTTAGGTTAGGGCTTTTCGGTGGCAGAGTAATTTCAACAGAAACAATGATCAAGATTTGCTATATCATGCTGGAGTCTCAACTCAGACTTACAAGAACCACCTCTAAGAATATGAAGTACATTCACATTTATTCAGTCCTTTACTTCTCTACTGAGATTGCTATTTAATAATAACGTTTTTTCCCCACAAGAAATTGGGCGGAGCCCACCAACTCATTGCTCATGAGCCACTAAACAATCGTCATGCAGAAGCAGTGAAGATTAAGTCACTGCCAAATACAGATGGTTTGCAATGATTAACACATAAGGGAAGGACACCATTTCCCATTTCCTGAGTCCTCATGCCCTTACCTTCAAATCTGAATGTTACACCTTTAAAGATGGAGATGGAAGAAATTTAACTTACCATATTTAGTTATTTTCTTTCTGAATACTTTTTGCAACAGGTGAAAGAAAATTAGGGTTGTGAATAAATTGTATGTGAAATATATTGACCAAAGCCAAATCAATTAGAGCAGGTGAACTGCACAGTGATTAATAAAGGTTCTGGGTCTGTGTAGTCTTTGTTGTATATTGTGTTATGTTAGCGTGAGGATTTCACACTAACGAAGACTAGTTCCACTGCTGTTGTTGATTTTCTCTTTACACAACTCGAAGACCTGATCCTGCAAACCTTACTCTCATGAGCAGTGCCATAGAAATCATTGCAACTATTCATGTGAATGAGGATGGCAAAAACTATCCCTTATATTTATTGGCAAGATTCTGCCAACTTTACTCCTTTGCGTTTGTACCTTCTTCCATATTTATATCAACAGAACTGCTTATAGAGTCAGGTGCTACTCAAGATGGGTAAATATGGCAGTATCTGGCCCTGTATGATTTACTTCTTCAAACGCCTTATAGACAGAAACCCATGTACTGGCCCTGATTCAGCAAAGCACTTAAACACGTGCTTCAGTTGTATGGAAGTTAAGGGATTTAAGCACACGCTTAAAAGTTTTGTGGAGTCAGGGCCATAGTGAACAAAACCTATTTATATGGCAAACATAGCAGGATGAAAGCCCTCCATAATTTCAGTGCATTTAGGGATGATGGAGGGATGTTAAACGGGAATGAGGATATGGAGATGGATATTACCACATCTGAGGTAGAGGCCAAACTTGAACAGCTTAATGGGACAAAATCGGAGGGCCCGGACAATCTCCATCCAAGGATATTAAAGGAACTGGCGCATGAAATTGCGAGCCCGTTAGCGAGAATTTTTAATCAATCGGTAAACTCGGGGGTTGTACCGTACGACTGGAGAATTGCTAACGTAGTTCCTATTTTTAAGAAAGGGAAAAAAAGTGATCTGGGTAACTATAGGCCTGTTAGCTTGACGTCTGAAGTATGTAAGGTCTTGGAAAAAATTTTAAGGGAGAAAGTAGTTAAGGACATTGTGGGTCAATGTAATTTGGGTATGGAATCTTTGCAACATGGATTTACTAAAGGTAGATCATGCCACCAACCTGATCTCCTTCTGAGAAGTGACAGATACTTAGACAAGGAAATTCGTTAGATCTCATTTACCTCAGATTTCGTAAGGCATTTGCCACGGATTCCAATGGGAACTCGTTTTAGTTAAATTGGAAAGATGGGATGATATGAAAGTTCGTGTAAGGTGTATGAGGAAACTGGTTAAAGGGGAGACTCCAGCGGGTCGTACTGAAGTGTGAACTGTCAGCTGGAACGGAGTTATAGTGGAGTCCCTTTCCAAGGATCGGTTTTTGGACCAACTTATTTAACCTGTTTTATTACTGAACCTTGGCACAAAACGGGATGTGCTAATAAAGTTTCGATAACACAAAGACTGAGGGGGTATGACACAGAGAAGGACCGGGATACTATACAGGAAGATCTGGACCCCTTGGTAAATGGCAGTATGTTATAGGATGAAATATAATAGTGAAAGTGCAGGTCATGCACTTGGATTAATAATAAGAATTTTAGATATACATTCGGACGCTATCAGTTGGAAGCAACAGCAGAGAGAAGACCTTGGTATTGTTGATAGCAAATCTTCTATGAGCCGCAAGCATATGGCGTTAATAAAAGCAAATGCGGTTTTAGGGTGCATCAGGCGAGTTATTTCCACAAGATAGGAGGTTTGTACCGTTATATGAAGGCGGCTGGTGAGACCCCCCGGCATATTGTGTGCAGTTCTGGTTGTCCCATGTTAAAGAGGATGAAATTCAAAACTGGAACAGGTTCAGAGTATGGGTTACTAGGATATCGAGGAATGGAAAAACCTGCCTTATGAAAGGAGACTCAAGACTTGCTTGTTAGCCTAGCCAAGAAGGCTCCAGGTGATATGCTTGGTCTATATAAATATATCAGGGGGCCTAATGTTAGGAGGAGAGGAATATATTTAAGCTTAGTACTAATTTGGCACAAGGGACAAATGGGTACACATGATATTAGGAATTTAGACTGAAATTAGACGAAGGTTTTTCTAACCATTAGGGGAGTGAAGTTCTGGACCGCCCTTCCGAGGGAAGTTCTGGGGGCAAAGACTATTCTGGCTTTTAAGACTAAGCTGATAAGTATCAATGGGAGGGATGATATGATGGACAGTATTAACCTGGGCAATGATCTTGGATATCAGCAGACAAATCTGCTTAAGGTCTGTGAGGGGAAGTTCGATGGAGCGATTCTGAGATTACTGCAGAGAATATCTTTCCTGCGGTGCTGGCTGGTTAGTCTGCCTACATGCTCAGGGTTTAGCTGATCGCCCTATTTTGGGGATCGGGAATGAATTTTTCCTCCAGGGGGACTGGCAGGGCCCTGGAGGTTTTTTCGCCTTCGCTCTGGCAGCATGGGGCATGAGGTCATCTTGCTGGTGGATTTTCTTCAGCTTGAGGTCTTCAAACCACAATTTTGAAGACTTCATACTCAGTCATGAGTTAGGGGTCGTTATAAAATTGGCATGGTAGGGTTCTTGTGGGCCTGCTTTGTGCAGGAGGTCAGACTAGATGATCATATTGGTCCCTTCTGACCTACGAGTCTATGAGTCTATTGTACACTTTGATTTATAGTAGACCTCTGCTTCAAGAGCAGTTGATCTGCCAAGGGGAAACAAAATAACTCCACTCTATAAAAGGATTTCCACTGTGCTGTTAAATTCAGCTATAAATTATTAAATCCCATAGCGATTTTTTAGATCAAAGCAACTTTGTACTTTCATTATTTAGTCACTACTACAGAGGAAACAAATCATCAAATATCCTGCGAGGCCGATCAGAAAATATGATCTTTCATAGTAATTCCAACCTCCCAGCTTCCTTCTTTATTTTTTTGTCCTGCTTCCAAACCCTCCTCTGATGGGCTACACCCAGCAACTGAGTTAACATTTCAAATACAAATACTTAAGGTGCACTTCAAATGCATTCCATGCAACTGTGGGATTGTTTATCAAAGCATACTGGGGAAACAGTACAGGAAAGGAATAGGTTTTTCCATTTATTTTTAATAACTTTGTAAATGTACTTTTGTGTAATTACAAATAACTATTTCCATATGGGTTTTTTTTTAAGACATGCTGCAGCTTTAAGAGAGAGATCTGCAGAAACATACTGTAATGTAACAATCTTAATGACAAAAATAGAACTGCAGGGCTGTTTAACATCTCAGGAGCTAGGCTCCAAAGACCTTTTGATGGGAGAAACTCTTTCAGCAGGGTATCTTAGTGGCATGTATTAGCAACACTGCTAGTGCAAATAACATGCAACATTTATGCACAGTGTGAATGTTTAGGAGGCCTGAAATAAGACCATTGCAAAGAACATTGAAGCCACCAGATAATAGGAGTAAGTTCACGATTCCATTTCATGCACAGCTGCTCTTGGGGAAAGTAATTGGGTAGGTAACCCCCAGCTTACTCCAACGCAGCCATACCCAAGGGCACAGTAGGACAAAAGAGGTGCTTATCTACTCCCTACTATTCCCCTTCCACATGCATGCAGTGCAAATCACAATCTAGTTGTAACTCTGGGACTTGCCTGCAACTGATCGCACGCAATAGAGAACTCCACAGATGTTACCTGACAACTTTTTCATTTTGGGGTCAGATTGTGCCACCCTTGTTCATGACAAAAGGTTCTTTAGATCCAATGGGGCAACCCACAGAGTGAGTTACTTCTCAGTGTGAAAAGAACAGGAGTACTTGTGTGATGATCACTCTTGTTAGAGTATGTATGGTAACACCCATTGATTCATGTTCTCTGTGTATATATATATCTTCCTACTGTATTTTCCACTGCATGCATCCAATGAAGTGGGCTGTAGCCCACGAAAGCTTATGCTCAAATAAATTTGTTAGTCTCTAAGGTGCCACAAGTACTCCTGTTCTTTTTGTGGATACAGACTAACACAGCTGCTACTCTGAAACTTCTCAGCGTGAGTAAGGGTAGCAGAATTGGGACCTTATTGCAAAACACTTAATCACTAGGGGCTAGACTGCAGCTATGCAATCTGCCCATTTTAAGGAATGTGGCTACTTTAGGAGTGATAGGAAGTGCTAATGACTTTTATCCCTACCAGATTATTACTGCCCTTGCTGCCTCAGCAGTGCTGGCTACTGCACTGAGAATGGGTGAAGACAAGGCTCTGCCCACTCCACATCCTTCTCTATCCAAGAAGGTCTTGTAAGAATGAGAAGGATGTCCCTAAATAGCTACATAAGCTGCAACCTTGCCCTAGGATGCCGGGCACACTACAATAGTAAGCTATTTCCAATTACCCCGATTCTCTGCCTCAGTAACACAGATCAATGATGATGATTAGTTATTAATTTAAAAATTACAGATGCGATCCTGTAACTCGCAAGAATGGTGAGAAGTCCCACTGAAGCCATTGGACTTACACCTGCGTAATGATTTGCAAGACCAGGCTCTGTGTTTATTCAAGGTACCAAATGTGGGAAGCCTAGAAGTAAGATATGCAGCAGTTCAGAATGCCAAAGCTGGGTGCGTTGGCATTAACGGGATCAGCAGCAAAGATATGGCTGCGGACTGCCCTTATATCTCCGGAGTTTTTATTTGCTTGAATAGCATATAGCTGTTTGGCTTACTAAGAATAATTCATAGAACAATTAATTAAATAGCAAGCTCAGATTCTACTTTTTGTAATCAAGAGGGTGGTAATTATTTATAATTCCAGGAATACTCGTTCCATGTGTACTTCACAGCAATTATTGGTTGTATTCATAATTCATTAATGCTAAAGATTGAACATAAACCAGGAATCCACATACTGACATCACTCTGTGTGGTGCTATTCCATACTCTGATCAATTAGCCATTTTAAAACAAACAGTTGTGCATGCAGCATTAAACCTAGCAGCCAGCATTAAAACATAGCATCACGATTTCAAGCTCACGATGTCTGGGAATCAAAGAACAGGTCTTCATGTAGCAACCTAACTTCATGTTGCAAAAAGAGCCATTGCTTCAGATTCCCTTGTGCTTCACGAAAGAAGCCAATCTCTAACTGTTAGAGATCAGAATCAAGCCAATGTAGGAGAGAGATTATCCCTCCATCTGCCTACTGTGGGGTTCTTACACCTTCATCTGAAGCATCTAGTACTGGCCGCTGTCAGAGAGAGAATGCAGGACTAGATGGATGACAGTTCTCATACAGCTTGGTAATTCCTATGTTCCTAGATAAAAAAGCATCTCACAATCATGTGAAAAAAAAACTCCTTAAAACCCACGTAACTGAAATCTCTCTTGACAGGCCCGTTTTTCCCAAGTGGGAAGAACTCTTCCTAAAAGACAAGCATCATACAGGGTGAAATATTTAAGGATTGACCATAGTAATGAGAGATCAGTTGAGCTGAAGTAGAAAGACTCAGTGAACTATAGTGAGAGGTGGTGCTCATGGCAGTGGAAACTCTTGACCAGACTCCTTTAGATCACCTTGCACACAGCAGCATGTGAGTGATGGTAAGTTGGTGCCACACATAGCACTGCACCAGAAAAAGGTAAAGTTGGGGTAATGTGCTTTAACTTATACCTTCTTACAAGCTTCCAACACTCTCTTCTGGTACCTTGGTGTATCAGTGATGCCATCTTAGGCTCCAGCTCAGCTCAGTGGACCGTATTTCTGCCCCGTCAACATCATCAGCTTTGACTCCATTAGCTTCACATCTACTTACCAATATGTAACTGTGACAAAGTGGGACTGTTCTTAACGTTTTCTCTGAATACTATGTGAGTGCCTCAATTCCCCCTATGCAGTTCTTAAGTATCTAGGTGGTGGGAGAAGGGGGTATGATTGTTGTAGAGCCCTAGAGCGCAGATGTGATGCTGTCTGGACAGAAAATGGCCGACACTCTGTCTCCTGGCAACTAATGACCTGGGCCCCTCCTCTACAAAGGTGCCAGCTGAAGGTGTTGGAGAACAAAGGGATCAGGTGACCTCCTGGCCCGGGAAAGAGATAAAGGGAGAGGAGGGGCTGGAGAATTTCAGTTTGGAACTGGCTGGGAAAATGGAGGGGAGCTCAGATGGGGCTCTGGCCTCCCTGGGGCCCCCCAAGGTGGATTTCACTGAGGGGGTCCTGCTGTCTGTACCTGCAAGACCTGTCTTGGACTGTGTTCCTGTCGTCTAAATAAACTTTTTGTTCTACTGGCTGGCTGAGAGTCATGGTGAATCACAGGAAGCCAGGGGTGCAGGGCCTTGTCTCCCCCAAACTCCATGACAGTAACATCATGTCCCTGTCACAGGGCACTTCTCCAGCTACTGCATGAACAGCGCTTCCTGTCCTGATTTTATGGTCTCCTAGTCACAAACACACAGTCTGTTTTTTTTCACCACAAGCCCCTTTTATCCTCAGTTTCTAAACATTACAGGACATCGCCCAAGTCTGCAGCAAGTGGAGCTTTTCACTGAGCTTTCTCTCTTCCACCAACTCACTTTCTGAGCTCCCACACTTCTTTTCTTTTCTTTTCTTTTCTCTTCTCTTTTATGGTGAAACAGACTTGGCTGAGTAGTCTATAGCCACCACCAACTATAATTCCTTAGTACTTAGAGGTTCATATTCTCTCGCTCTGCTCTGTGTCTTTCAGATAATGTAACAACGTCTTTTTAACAATACCCCATTTCCCTGATGTTTTTACTAAATAACATAAAGTCATTTTTGTTACCTTAAGAGGTTTGAATTCCTTAGAAAGCTTCCCACTTTTGTACCACAGCCCTTCCATTCCCATGTAACCCCCAAGGAAATGACTTAGCTTCCTGGGGCTCTGTCTGCTGGCAGCTGAGGGAGAGGCCCTGTCCCTGGTAGGAAGGGGGAGTCAAGGCAGACTCAGAGTCTGCCTGGCAACCAATAGGGAGTGAGATGCTCTTCCCTGAGAGCTCAGGAAAGGAGAGAAGCCATTTTGAAGTCAGTCTGAAGTCAGCCAGGGCAAGGGTAGGACTGGCTGTGTGGAGAGTTTGTGAGTCCCAGGCCCGCGTGCAGGGTTCCCCCCTGAGAACTGGCCTCTAGGGACCTAAAAACAAGGTCCCTCAGCTAGGCTTTTCCCTCTCTACTAATGATTCCCAGCCAGGCTGAGTTAGCCCTCCAGTGCCCTAGGTGAGACCAGTCACCACATGGTCAGCTCTGCTCTGGCTGCTAGTGTGTCTGGATGCTGGGCTAGGAGATGACATTTTGAATTTCAGCATAGTTGTGTAATCTGCATCTTGAGCCCTGCACCCCTTTGTGATGAGGGGAAATCCTGGGACCACAAGCAGCCTGACTCCTGCCTGAAGAGGATCCCTGTCAGCAGAGATCAGCCCCTTTGCAGCGACTGAGGAGTCATCCCTGAACCTGAGGTTCATTATGGAGTTTGTGAGTGCGCCATCTTTTAGTAAGTCAGTCAGGGAAATTGTTTTGGGGACCCCCTACTCCCTAACCTGTGTCCTCAAGCCAGGGAGTAAGGATTTGGAAATTTTATAACCTGCTGTGTATTAAACCTGTGCAGGGACTTACCACCTCCTCCCACTTGTGAGGCCTTTGTGCTGTACTGAACCCAGTCAGCCGCACAGCTAAACCACTGCAGAAAAAATATTGTGGTCATAGGTCATCAAGGGTCCCAGCAAAGTACGTGTACCAACGGGACACTGATCTTACATTTGCTGCATCAGGTCATGCGACTGGGAAAAGTCACAGGTATTAGCAACATAGGCACCGGTGACCCTAAGAACAGTGTTTTACCCTGTTATGTTATATTTGTCTCCTGTTTAATATAATTACTGTGTTAAATATATTGTATGTGTTTGTGTTACTTGGAAGTCTCCAACTATCTGGCAAGTAAGTTACCCTGTGGTTAGAATTTTCCTCCCAAGCTGCCCTGGTGACCCTGCTAGGAAGGGGCGACGGGGGTGGAGGCACAGCCAAATAAATTAATAGGAAAAATAAAGAAGATACATCCTGCTGAGTGGCTGGCGGGATCCAAAAAACCCCCCAGCCTGTCCTTCAAAACCTGTAAGTAGATTGGTATTAAAGAAGGTAACTGGGTGAAGAGGGGGCGCTACACCCATAAAAGGTGATGAATTCTTCTACCTTAAGGAGCACACATAGACCATCTTTGTGTCTAGTTATTCAGAAAAGATTTTTGTTTGAGCAACAATGGCCAGTTAATAGTCTAAATGAAGACACTTCATTAGTCCTATCCAGGCCCTGAAGCATGCTTTTATCTTTAACTCTAGGGCACTATTCAAAAAATCATCTTCCTTTTTTTTCATTAATCCAAATGTTTTGCCATTCCATACTTACATTTTCTGTATGAGGCTTTTGAATTCCTGTTTACTCAAGAGTATTTCTGTGTGAAGCCTTCCATTTCTTACAGCTTTGTCCACCATTTCATTCTCTGATATCCCAGTATGCCCTGGGAACCCACCTATGGCGATAGCTTTAATATAACATACAGTTTCCTGACACTTCAGTACCAGGAAGCTGACGACAACCTGGAAGAAAATCAAAGAAGAGCAAAATAAAATAGTTAAGGAGCTAGAGTGTTGGATTTATGGGGAAGGAATGGAGTACTTATATATATACAGCTTGCATAAATCATTACAGAGGGGGTTAAAACTGTTTTCATGTAGTTGAAAAGTGGAGATGCTAATAGAGGAAGGGAAATTGTTTAATGTGGTCTCAGGAGACAATAACTTGGGATAATGGGATGTACTTAACAAGAGAGATTTAAGATAAACAAGAAAATATTTCCAACATTGGCTATAGAATATCCTCCAACCTGGAAGCCTTGGTGCTTGAGGCCTTTAATGTAGGCAGGCCCCAGCACTGGAGGAAATGCTTTTGAGAACAATTCTTCATTGGCAGAAAGAGGGAGTGGACAACACAGCTCGAGAGATTGTCTAATGTCTCTGATTATCTTCGTCACACAAAGTCAGCTTTCTCCTTAGTGATTTACTCCACAAGGTCCATGGGGGTTTCAAGCAGACATGCCAAACCTGCTTTAAAAAAAACCACAGAAATTTGGCTTGTTTTTTGTTTAATTGATTTGTGACTTGCTTGTTGGCTAGTTTTGTAGCTTGTTGCAGGGGCAAGGGGAGGGGCAAATAGGGGTAAGGGACTATCAGCAGTAAAGGGGAGAGAGAGTCAGGGGTGCAAAGCAGGCTCACCACAGTCCCAGACGGCACGCTGGGGGGATCTAGTCACGTCAAGTGTTGGGGTTCTTAGGGATTGGCCTGTTTTACCCTTGTTTTGAAATGGGATTAGCTTGATTTTTGGCTTATTGTAATATTGTGAAAGTTGAGGTGCTTATTTACCACATGAAAGTTGGCAACTTCTGGTTTCAAGTCTAGCACAACACAATACATACTTATCTCTGTTTTCCTTCATATGCATTCCTTCCCTTCTACAGCTATACCTACATGGTTGCTGTCACACATGTGAATATGATATTACAATTTAAGTGATATAACATACCACGGCAATGACGGCATGAAGTCAATGGGTCAAAGCACAATTTATTTTCCATATAATCTCTTGGCTCCTATAATTCAATATTTTCTCCATCTGATGCATAATCTTTACATACTGGTATTTAATTATTGTTCCTAAGAGGAAAACCCATTGTCAGACTCAGAAAAATGACCTTATATTGCAAGTGTCCTGCAGCCATATTGTTAAAGTATCCACATTTCTTCATAACGCCTTTTCTGACAGACTTCCGTTTATATTAGAGCATGGCTCAAGCTGCAAGATTTGTTACTGGATTTCAAATACCCCGATATTTACAGATGTCTGGAAATGAGGCATTGGCTCAGCCCGCTGTAAAGATAGAGGGATTTGCAAAATTTGGATCTGGGTTCAACTTTCAGATATACCCAAAGTTTGAGATGCCTGGCTCCACAGCCTTAAAATTCCAAATGTTCTTTAGGAAGAGGAATCCTATTTACAGGAACTCAGTGTTCTTTAATGGAATTCACCTTGCAGGGCAAGACATCACCTGAAGGACAGTGGGAGTTTTAAGCATCAAGGACCTGATTTTTCCAATCCTTTATCAGTTTTACACAAGTGGAATTTCTTTGACATCGAAGCTTTACATCACTGAGAGAGGAAGGGTGGTCTTGTGGTTAAGGCATTGGACTAGAACTAAGAAGAACTGGCTCTGGAATGGAACTGGCTTTGGCAATGGAAAGTCACTCAGACTCAGATCTTCAAAAGCATTAAGGCCCCTAACTTCCACTGATTTCAGTCGGAGTTACATGCCTAACCACTTTTGGGGATCTGGGCTAGTATCTCTATGCCTCAGATCCTCATCTGTAAAATGAGGATAAAGGTTCTCCCAAGCTCACTCCAGTGTCGTCAGGATAAATCCATTTATCTTTGTGAAGAGCTCAGATCCTACAGAGACAGATGCTATAGAAGTATCTAGCTAGATAAGACTATATCTTACATTTTGTTACAAACTTAAGTGTGGCATGAGCTAGCTCTGAAACCTGGGTAAACGTGTCCTTCTAGGTAAAAAAAATCAACTTCAAAGTACAAATAAAATAAACATTTATTTTCTTTGAGTACTTTTCCTGTTTGTATTACTTCAAAATGACTTTGATTTTAATAATGTGAGTCAAGTAAGAGATCACTTCAGTATAGGCCCTAAATGATAACTGCTGCTCACTGGAAAAAAAAAATGTTGACATTTTGTATTTCTCACTTTGAAAAGTGGCTCTGGCATACGCCCAGCAATTGCACTTCAAAGACTCTCACGTGAATCTTTCTCGTGTGCCTACATGTGTGATATTTACGTGACAAATATTTTTCTGCTGGCATGTGGGTAAACATGCATTTTAAAAGTCTATAAACATCAATTTACAAGGCAGATTAGAAAACTTCACTAAGTAAATAAAATACATTGAACAAATATATATACAATGTATATACTCTGTTTACCAGATAGCTCAGATATGGCTCTTTTGGAGTGGTTCCAGTCTCTTACATGCTCTGTATATTGGACATGCGTTTGTGTAATTTAAATAAGTATGGACCCTAGCAATATATTAATAACCTAAATTGCCTAAATATGTACTGTTCCTATGGAGCAGGATGGCAACAAAATATACATTTTTAAAACAATTTGCAAGTATGCATTTAACTGATAGGCTGGTTCCAAGACATTTAGAGCATCAAGTTGGAAATGTGTTCGAGCAACTTATAGGTATCCACAGATGTCTTATAGATCCATAGGGAAAACGTCCGTGCTGTGCTTTTAAGAGGCACAGTACATAAAGTGTAACTCACCTTTGCCCTCCCACTCCTGCACCAGTGGGCTGCAGAACCCCACAGCTGAATTTAGACATTTCGGAAGGCCTATCTAAATTATAGCAACCTCCCCAGGCTATTCTATGGGCCACGGCACTGCCTGGAACCTCCAAGCATTGCAGCTCCAACCCTGACATATGTCTACCTTCTTCAGCTCCACATGTCTATATACTCCGTATGTCAGGGGTCCTCAACTGGCAGCCTTAGTGCCTGCCCCAAAGTAATACATCTCCAGCCAAAACTGGGGCATTTAAGGCCCCTATACACTGTTCCAATCCTTCTACTCTGCATGCAGGGGCTGGAGAGGCAGTGAAGATCTCCAACAGATTTTAAGGTCCGAAGGGATTATTATAATAAATTAGTCCATTCATAACGAGGGCATAAAATTTCTCCCAAAATACATAAAAACTTATGGTTAAACGATAGAATATCCTTCAGAGACACAAGGTGAGTGAGGTAATATCATTTATTGGACTACTTCTTCAGAAAGATAGCCAATCTTGATTTATAAGCTCCCCATGATGGGAATTTACCACAGCCCTTGGTAAGCTGTTCCAAAGGATGGTTTATGGTTTAAAATGTTTATTATTTAAGCATAGACTAGGAAGTCATTGTCAGCACCAGGATTAGAACTCACTATATCTTAGCTATGATGTTCATTTCTGGAGAAATTCCTTATTAAGGGCCATGTTTTGATTTTGGCTATTTAGGTATAACTCGAGTCTCTTCAGATCTACAGCAGTGTAAACAAGTGCAGAATTTCACCCAAATTGTGTGTTAGAGTAAATCTATATAGTAAACCGTGAGAACATGCATAATAAACTCCCAAAGAGACAGCGGGTTTTTTGCTATAATTAAAAGTTTGCCTTAGCAACCTTCATTTGTGAATCCAGTGCTCGTGGACTGCATCCAATTGCCAGCTTAAGGCTGATGTCCTATTTATCTATAGGCAATCCCCTAGTCAAAGTAGTAATAATAATAATAATAATAATTATGACCCCCTTACATTTACTATAGAAGTAAAAGTAAAAAATATGTCAATGACAATAACGGTAAGCTTCTAGAATTAGTTCGTGTTTCAAGCAGCTGAGAAAGAAGACTTGACCTTGAAGGGTAAGGGTGCGCAGGAGTGAGATTTTCTTTCCTGTAGATTGTATTTACGTTTTCACTGCCTCACGACCCCTGTGATTGCCTTAGGTGGTCCCGTACAGGAGATGGGACCCAACAGTGGAGAAACACCAATCATTAGCATAGGCAGCATCAATGCATATCAATACTGCCATTTAATTGTCTTCACCTGACTTTGAATTTTGCAGTCACCATACTCATTCAGTTCTCACTCCCCGTACTGCCAACAAGAAAATCACTTATAATCCTGTTTTTTGTGTTGAGTACAGCTAGGTGCGAAATGGTTTTCTCATTCTGTGAAAAATTTTGTGATATCCCACAATTCTCCCTAGGACAAAAAATTGAGCTATTAAAAATGTTCACAATTTGAAAATTCTGGGTTTGGGTCTGTCAAAATGTTTTGATTATTTCAAATGTTTTATTTTGATTTTGACTTAAAAAAAAGTTTTTAGTCTAAGTTTACTAAAATTTCAAACCATGGAACAGGACTTTTGTCAATTTCAAAACTTCTTTTTTTCCAAAAATTCATCATGTCAGGAGGCTTGCTGAAACTGATGCTATTTCAAGAACAGTTTTGGTTTTAATGAACTTCTATTTTTTGTCAAAACAAGGTTTCATCAAAAAATTCCCAACTCTCTCTAGTGATATGAGTACCTTTTCATTAAGGACTAGGAAGTTGGGACCACTAAACCATATCACTGTCTATCAAACTGCCATCACAAGCTGACCACCTTAGTTGCCACTTGTGTGGCCTTCGACTGGATAAGTCATCTAATGGTAAAGAATTCTTTATCTCACAATAACGTTCTTCAGCCATCCAGTGTAACAGACAAGATCCTTAACTGGTGTAAATTGGCTTAGCTGGTCAGTTGTATTGGTCTATGGAACGATACTGATTTACACTAGCTGAGAATCTCATTATTTGGGGCTAAATACCTCCATGCCACATATCTTCATAGTAATAGTAAATGTGACTTTTTATTTCTTTGGAACAATTTAGGTTTCTTGTCTGCTTAGAACACTCATAATTCTTAGTACTTTGCTGTCAATTTGGAATCATGGACAGCACAGCGGAATCATTTAGCACTTCAATAGCTCATTTTAATTCTTACTTAGGGCAGTAGTTGATAGCTTCTGGTGCAAGTATAACCTACGTAGAGGGGAAGTAAGTCAATTTACTTGCTATAGAATTCCTCTATCTGACAAAGTATTTGCACAGACCATGAGTTCCTGTCCTTGCAAGAGGCTACAGCTGGATTTTCTATAGATATTCTCTAAATACTAAAAGTCGAAATTATAATGGTATTCACTTTCTTAAGAATCCAGTGCCAGTTTTTACAATGACAGTTATGTGCGTACACACACACACACACACACACACTTAATACATTTCAAATTCCTTTTATGAATAACACTCTAAAGATAAACCTTTCAGCACAGCAGTTACCATACACCCTAGCTAGACTAACAGCAGTAACTTGAGATTTGTTCTTTTCATTTAAAATGAAGAATATAACACAGGGCCAAGACCCATATATATATTTATTTATAATACTTTACAAATTAAGTACAAAGGATTGGGATATCTGACAGAGATCTTCTGCTTTTACATAGACTCACCCTGACAATTAAGTAAAACATTTAGCTGTACCACATAACCGGTATCCACATTATTAAACACATACACAACTTCAAATAAGACAGTGAGATTTACTGTAGCTGTTTGGCTCACACACTGTCTTTGGTTCAATGATATTCAACTGAGTTCATGAAGACATTTGGCCTCCAGTCTGTGATTCCTCCTTTATGGTGTGTTTTCAGTCTCAATCCCACTGACTTCTGTAAAATTCCAGGAAACTGTATTGAGAGTCCACCCACAGATTCAGTCTAGGTTACTCCAGGCAGCACTATTTTCTCCAGTAGGACTGGGCTTGATCTGACTGGTGCAGAACTCACTGTGGATTTGTCACGAGTTTCTAGCTTTTAACTGGCCAGAGATGAGGGGGGCAGTGTATCTGTGTACATGCAAGAATGTTTGCCTTTAATGAAGCTTTCCATACCAGCTTCAAAATAGCTACTGAGCATGGTTAACAAGTTCCTGCAAACCCTCTGAAATAGCAACTACTTCTCTGTAGTCACTCAAGGCTCTACACTGCCACCTTGTTTGGGAATGTTTCCCTATCAACCCTGAGCAAGTAAAAACAGCAGCTGTCATTACAGCAGTAAACCGTTTTTGGCTGAATGCCATGAAATAAGAAAAAAGAAAAGGGTTACACAATATCAATAAGCTTGTGTGTGTCAAAGGGAGCAACACCCTTTCTTATATGTGATGTGCTCTTTAGTTAATCCCTTGTGAGAGCCTCTCCAATGTGCAAAGATATACAGTTAAGTTTTTTGTTATATTTGAACCTAACCCCGCCCCCCAGCATTATAATAATGCTTTCTGTGCCCAAAGCATCTTAAACAGCCAACCTTATGAAGTAGGTGTTTTGATCCCCGTTTTACAAATATGGAAACTGAGGCAGAGCCTTGTAAATCCTTTATATAGACATGCTGATGAACAGTGAGCGTTCTGAGTCTACAGAGAAAGTCACTGTCAGAGCTAAAATTTGGATCTCATGATTGTAAGGCTCAGACGCCCCTGGATCATACAGCACTTGACCATACTTTTACTACCACAAATTCACTTGTAATTAAAAGAAAAAAGGAAAAAAAATTAGTATTCATGGTGCAAAGAGTTAAGAAAGCTGACTATTTTAAGGAAAAAAGGACGTCATTTTTTCATATTACCACAATAGGCCAATTTGTAATAAATGCCATCTGGATTACTGGAAGAATATGCAATCATAGAATCCCAGCAATAGCCTGCTAGAGATAGTGGACTATCAGGTGTTACTGAAAACACAGTTTAACAGTCAGGATCTAATTGTGGTCAGATATGATCTCAAGGCACGTATTGACATGCACAGTAGCTGCTGTTCTGCACTACACAACGGTGGCCCTGGTATTAGAACATGTCTTTAGGATAGAAGGCATAATGCCCATTTCCACAAATGTTTGCATTTCTTCCCAACAATTTATTTTATAGATAAGTGCTCAGACACTTCCCTTCTCTAGACAATGATTGCAGTTCTTGTAAGTGAAAGTTGGCACATTTAAAATGTGCGTTTAATTATTTGCAAATAATCTGCATGCTGGTCAGAAACACTACAGAAAACTACATTCTGTTTGCATGGTAAAGAAATTCAGACTGGATAGTTATTATAGTGCCTATCAACCCATGTATTTTTGAAATACTGTGTTAGATCATGTGTATATTTCTCCATAGCAGAGCACTAAAGATTTATATGGAATCTAGACCTGAATGCTGTTATATATATTAAGTTAAAGTGTATCTAGCATGGCCAATGCACGTTGTAGCTTTTACACATTTTTAAAAAATCTGCTGTTACCTAGGAGTAAGAAATACATTCTGTTTTAAAGCTGTTACACAAATGGAAATCTGTGGCTGGTTTCAGACTTCAGCCTAACATTCAACTTTACAAGGCTTCCACTGACTTGACACTTGCAGTTCAGAGTGCAGTTTATTGTTTAATTTATACTGCCGTTAATTGTGCAGTGTCGTATTTGCCATTGGCCATATTCGTGACAGGCATAAGCCAATGCAGTCAGTGGCATTGCAGCAGCCTACATTTGGCCCTATGTTATTGCAATAAAGTCTACCCTAGATGTGGGTTCAATCAAAGATTGCTGGCCAAAATATATATTTTTCTAGGACTGATGCTAAAAAAATAAGGAAGCTCCAGTATGGAAACGTTTTTATTTCTGCATATGTTTGGCACATATTTCCTATTGCTTTTTCTGTCCCCCCAGACTAACAGTGCACAGCATCTAAGAACATACCATTAAAACAACTCAGCATATTTTAGACCTCTAATGTGAAGACACTGGAAGAAATGCTCATAAAAGTGTTTTCACATTGTATGTGCTCAGTGTCTCTTGCTTTGAATGAATGTTTTAGGATGGCAATTTTTGTCTGAACCACATTCAGAGAGTCAACTTCTGCTGTCATTTACAATTGTGCAAGACCACTGATTTCAGGGGGATTATTTGAATTTAAAGCAGGATTTGACACATAAAATTTCAGAATACTAAAGGCAAAATACATCTAATAGAATATGTCTCCTTCCATCTCCCATGAGATTCCTTCTAAGGAAGAGAACATAGTCTGGAGGGGCATCACACAAGTCAAGAGATGAAATCTGGATACATTGAAGTCAGTAGCAAAACTCCCATTGACTTCAAAGAGGCTAGAATTTTACTCGAGGAGTCCCAGACTGGTATCCTTTGCTACTGATTTTGCTACTGACCTTGCGACAGGTCAGCAGAGTAAAAATCAATATCAAGCTTTTAAGTTTTGTAGAATCATAGATTATTTGGGTTGGAAGGGACCTCAAGAGATCATCTAGTCCAACCTCCTGCTCAAAGCAGGACCAATCCCCAAATGGCCCCCTCAAGAATTTGAAGAAGTTGAGCTAAATTTTCACCCCCATTCTTTTTTTCCAGGGAAGATCATAAGCAGAAACACCAAAATAGCTAGAGATGTTGTTCTCATAGCAATTACAGCCTAACTGGAAACAAGAAGGCTGATATTGTCAGATTTTCCAGGCTAGTTTTACAGACTTAATAGTAGGTAAGAATGTCCTCTGAACAACACAGAGGGCCAGGCCCTTGGCTTGCATAAACTGGTATAATTCCATTCATGTCAATAGAGCAACAATGATTTTCCGAGGCTGAGGATCTGGCCCATCTCTGAAACTTTTGGAGACGCCCTGTTTATAGTGATTGGAGTATATGCAAAATTTCTGCCATATTTCGTAAGATGATCTGCACATATGTAAAATGTATTGAGTTAAATTCTGCTCTCTGATTAATGCAGTTCCCACTGAAATAACTACCATTGATTTTTTGTGGGAATTGTGCACAGTCTTTGAAATCCCACATATCTACCATCAAAAAAAAAAAAAAAAAGTCAAACTGGAGATGGGACCTGATATACATACAGCCTCCTCCCGCATTATCACATGCTCTTCTTGTTTCAAGTTTTTCTGGGTAATGTGACAGGCAAATCAATCTTGTTAGGAAAATATTGTCCAGAATGTCATAACACAAGATGGAGATGGCAATTTACTGTCAACTTATGCTGAACAACCGCAACTACTCAAAGCATATAGACACTTGTATTTTATTGCCAGGAACTGACATATGGATGTAATGAAGTAGCTTATCTGTAGTGTAAAACCTCACATTGTGCAAATAAAATCCATGGGGAAATCATATTGAGCCCATTTGATTACTAACCAGGATTGAATGATGAAAAATAGACCATTTTGCCTTCAAATTGGTTCTTGAAACATATTTATGATGCACATACACTCAAGTTTCTCAGCTGGGGCTCATCCAAAGCCCACTGAAGCCAATGGAAAAACGTCTATTGATTTTGATATGCTTTAGAAAAAGACTCTGTTCTATTGATCATGTACCACAGAAAAGAATATGATATGATGTGAATTCTGTATGAAGATGTGAACTCCAACAGGTGAAATAAACATTCTATTTTCCCAGTAGTTTGCAGATCCATTTGTTTCAGGATACTTATTCTGTGAAACAAGACTGGAGATGATGCAGCAGAATCTGACAGATTGCATCAATATTGACAGCTGGAAAAAGGCATCTGTAAAAATGAGAAATCTGTAACATCAACAGCTTACCCAGAATAGGAAACTTTTTTCTAAGGCAAAATGTGAATTAGATAAATAAAGGTGTTCTATGACCTTAGGAACTCCCTATCACAGGGGAAAAGATGCCTAGCAAACACAGTGAAAAGTAAAACAAACAAAAAACCATTCAAACAAAAACAAAACAAGCCTGGCAGACTATCTTGATATCAGCTACTGTGAAAAAGAATAAAAAACACCCTGAAAGTCCAATGTTCAAATATCAATGAAGAGAAAGGAGTCCAAAAGCTTAATAAAATTGAATTTGATTTCCAGTCATGAAAGAAAAGGTGATAGAGCTTGGAGACTCAGATGGGGTGTATAAAACCAACACTGGAAAGGAAGGGGTTAAAGAGCTGCTCTGGGTCCATGTGGCTCTGCCCTGCCACATCTACAAAGCTTGCACAGGCTGGAGGAGGAGCTTTAAAGGGGAGCAGAGTAGATCAGTAGCAGACAGGTGGTGAAGATGAGCTGACCTATGCTCTGAGCTCCTGGGAAGGAAGACAGCAGGAGCTCTTGCTGCCTGAAGCCTGATGGTAGTGACCTTGCCAAGTGAACTAAGAAGGGACCTGTGACTCTCTGAAGGTCAGAGACTTTATCTTTGTGTCCAATTCTTTGAAATCCTACAATCTGCTCTCTTCCCAACAGGAAGTGATCCAGGGAGGCAGCTGCAGAGCACTCTGGGGTGTAGAACTTAACTGCTTACCACTGGGCCCTGGATTAGAACCTTGTGGAGAGGGTGGGCCTGTACTCCCTTTTCTACTCCTAAGGAGGAGTTGATTACTCAATATTATCTCTGGTGTGGCAAATCTAGCAGAGGGTAGGCCAACTCCAGACTCTCAGACAGTAAACCAGAAGAGACTACCATGGTCATCTAATCTCACCCACTCCTGAGATCCTGACTGAAGGAGAACCCTGGGATCCTCTGCCTCGCCCAAAAGCCATCTCTGTTGTTGGACTCCTTTCATATACCTTGTGGCATACAGATTTGAACACATGACCTGGCTGGAGGGTTGAGTCACTGATGGCAAAGATCTTTGCAGGGCCAGGGTGGCTGTAAAAAGGGGAGTGCCTTCAAGGAAAAAAAGCCTAGCATGGCCTTGCCTGATCACAGACAGTGCTGGCAGTGAATGTTCCCCTTCACAGAGACCTAATGGAACTTTATATCATACGATGAACTCAAGATGTAATGGGGCAGAAAGGCTGGATTGATGTTTTGGACAGTGGCAGAAGAGGAGAAAGATGAGTGAACAAAATGGCACCTCTATAAATAATGCCTTGAGTGACTCGAATAGGAACCCAGAACAGACTCCCAAAGTTAGCCCAGATTCTGATAGTATTTGTCCACTGTCACGTGGAAAGTCTATAGCAAAACTTAGAATAGCACTCAAATTTCCTGAAAGCTACTCCTCCGCCTTTTCATCACAAGGCCAGGCTTCCTAATCTCTTTTTCTGGCTTTACTTTGTAGCTGAACCATTGCACAACTGCATTACCCTGAGCTCCTCTCTACATTATTGATCTGAGTTCTGTGGGACTGCTGTACCTGGCAGAGCTTAAACAACTTGTAAACTGCTGTAAGTTAGGTTGGGGGCCATTTTGGTTCTCAGACTGTCCAGGATAAGGGAAAGATTGCTCAGAGCCACCTTTACCCCACACCTCAGTTACAATGAGTCCAAACTGGGCACAGCCCAAAACCTAACACATGGGGTAGATCCTTAGCTAATATGAATTATAGTATCTCTCTGACTTCCATGGATCAACACCAGTTTAAACCAGCTGAGGGATCTGGCCCATTTTTAGTTTAGCTACCTTACATTATGCGTTGTTTAATCACCATCTGTGCTATATCAGTGGTAATCCATAATTTCCATATGTCTTAGATGAGTTCTTTTTGGCTAGGCAATGAGATAGCAGCACAGTGCCTGCCAGAGTACTAACTGCTGTTTGCACTGCACCTATATTTCTGATTGTACTCATGATTCTCTCTCTCAGATCTGTTTTATATTCACTTTCTTCTAATTCTTCATTGCTCCAAAAATGCCAAGTGCAAAAGTCAATCTTCAGTTACTGGATTCCAGCACAGTTTGGGACATTTTCTGACTGCTTCCAAGTAGCTTTCGTGACTACCCTTGCAGAGTTCAGCAACAGAAAAGCCATGCTATAATCCAGGAATCTTGTACTGCATGTTTACTATTAAACTAATTTACTATCATTCTGGCAACTATTTTCCCTTCCTGAGATTGCTGCCTTAAACACTGGAGAAGGAATCAGAGGTTTGGTAAGGGTACAGTGCATAATGTTCCTCAGTCCATTGATCTTTACCTCCAAGACGCATTACAGCTGAAAATGTTGCTACAGCTATAGTTATGTCTGCCTGGGTGTGATTCATTTTATGCTATGCATCCATTGTAATAAGGAGCGCTAGATTGCTACAACTCTTGCTACAAATTACCACTTAATGTTCTGCAAGGTGCTGTGCAAACATATTCAAAACACAGAAGCATTAGCACCATTTTACAGATGGGAAAACAGACTTGGGGTTTGATTCACGACATTCCCAAAGCATCAGAGTTTAGAGGATATTTAAAGTCAGCGGGTTCCTATCAGAGTTCCGTTCATATTACTGGAGGGATTGCTTTGTCGTTTGAACTGTAGGTAAGCATCAGTTCTCTCTCACTCAACACAATGTGCTGTGAGACTAATCTAGAATTTAAAACATCAACCTTCTTTCCCACTTAGAACATGATGTGTTCTTGTATTTGCTGTACTTCAAGGAGACCTGTGGGATACCTAACATTTCTGAGAATCAGGCCACTTACTTAGCTGCCTAAATATGGACATCAGTGTCCAAATGGTTGGTATCAAGTTTTGAAAATTTTGGCCATCCTGTATGAACTGATGAATCACCTCTTTAATTGGCTGATGAAGATCCAGGAGTCTGGGGGACATAATCATGAGTCTTGTGTCCGAAGACAACATGTTATAACAGGGTTATATGGATACTGTGCAATCATTGTGACTTGTAGTAGAAGTAGGTTTGTAGAAGATGATTCCTCTTTAATAGATGGGAAAACAATAGAGATTTAGAGAGATTAAGGACTGACGTTATGCAATTAGAGAGATCATTGCTAGCCCCAAGTGCCAAATGCCTATAGTTTAACGAAAATAATTTTATGATAAATAAGGAGGTCTATTTTTATGGCTGTTTGTTTAAATCAATTAAGTGTCTACTTGGAAAGCAATCCAGCCCTTGTAAATAAATTATCCAAAATCATCAACCATTCTTAATAAATAACTGGGACGTGGCAGATCTGACAGCACATGTGAGTATTATCATAACTTTATTTTAATAGACTGCTGAGTTAGCAGATGTTATCAGATTATTGTTCAGCTTTTTACCATCTCATTTAAATCCTTTATTCTCCAATGAGTCATTGGTGGGAGAGACTTGGTGGGATAACGCACCTGACTGGAGAGCTGTCATGGATGGATATGTACTGTTCAGGAAGGACAAGCATGGCAGAAAAGACGGGGGAGTTGCATTGTATGTAAGAGAGCAGTCTGACTGCTCATACCTCTGGTATGAAACTGCAGAAAAATCTGAGTCTCTGGATTAAGTTTAGAAGTGTGAGCAACAAGGGTGATGTCGTGGTGGGAGTCTGCTATAGACCACCCGACCAGGGCGATGAGGTGGACGAGGCTTTCTTCAGACAACTAATAGAAGTTACTAGATTGCAGGCCCTAGTTCTCATGGGGGACTTCAGTCACCCTGATAGCTGCTGAGAGAACAATACAGTGGTGCACAGACAATCCAGGAAGTTTTTGGAAAGTGTAGGGGACAATTTCCTGGTGCAAGTGCTGGAGGAACCAATTAGGGGGAGAGCTCTTCTTGACCTGCTGCTCACAAACAGGGAAGAATTAGTACGGGAAGCAAAAGTGGATGGGAACCTGGGAGGCAGTGACCATGAGTTGGTCAAGTTCAGGATCCTGACACAAGGAAGAAAGAAGAGCAGCAGAATATGGACCCTGGACTTCAGAAAAGCAAACTTACTGAATGGGGGAGGCAACCTAGTGACAGAGGATGTGGGAAAAGCTAATGTACTCAATGCTTGTTTTGCCTCTGTCTTCATGAACAAGGTCAGCTCCCAGACTACTGCACTGGGCAGCACAGCATGGGGAGGAGGTGACTAGCCCTCTGTGGAGAAAAATGGTTCAGGACTATTTAGAAAAGCTGGATGAGCACAAGTCCATGGGGCTGGATACATTGCATCTGAGGGTGCTAAAGGAGTTGGCGGTTGTGATATTTTTGAAAACTCATGGTGATCGGGGGAAGTCCCGGATAACCGGAAAAAGGCTAATGTAGTTCCCATCTTTAAAAATGGGAAGAAGAGGATCTGGGAAACTACAGGTCAGTCAGCCTCACCTCAGGCCCTGGAAAAATCATGGAGCAGGTCCTCAAGGAATCAATTCTGAAGCACTTTGAGGAGATGAAAGTGATCAGGAACAGTCAGCATAGATTCACCAAGGGCAGGTCATCATAGAAGGCATTGCCTTCTATGATGAGATAACTGGCTGTGTGGATGAGAGGAAAGCAGTGGAAGTGTTATTCCTTGACTTTAGCAAAGCTTTTGATACAGTCTCCCACAGGATTCTTGCCAGCAAGTTAAAGAAGTGTGGGCTGGATGAATGGACTATAAGGTGGTTAGAAAGCTGGCTAGATCGGACTCAACGGGTAGTGATCACTGGCTCCATGTCTGGATGGCAGTGGGTATCAAGCAGAGTGCCCCAAGGGTCGGTCCTGGGGCCGGTTTTGTTCAATATCTTCATTAATGATCTGGAGGATGGTGTGGATTGCACCCTCAGCAAGTTTGCAGATGGCACTAAACGGGGAGGAGTGGTAGATACGCTGGAAGGTAGGGGTAGGATACAGAGGGACCTAGACAAATTAGAGGATTAGGCCAAAAGAAATCTGATGAGGTTCAACAAGGACAAGTGCAGACTCTTGTACTTAGGATGGAAGAATCCCATGGACTGCTACAGACTAGGGACCGAGTGGCTAGGCAGCAGTTCTGCAGAAAAGGACCTAAGGGTTACAGTGGACGAAAACCTGGATATGAGTCAACAGTGTGCCCTTGTTGCCAAGAAGACTAACAGCATTTTGGGCTGCATAAGTAGGAGCATTGCCAGCAGATCAAGGGATGTGATCATTCCCCTCTATTCGGCATTGGTGAGGCCTCATCTGGAGTACTGTGTCCAGTTTTGTGCCCCATGTTACAAGAAGGATGTGGAAAAATTGGAAAGAGTCCAGCAGAGGGCAGCAAAAATGCTTAGGGGGCTGGAGCACATGATTTATGAGAAGAGTCTGAGGGAACTGGGATTATTTAGTCTGCGGAAGAGAAGAATGAGGGGGGATTTGACAGCTGCTTTCAACTACCTGAAAGGGGGTTCCAAAGAGGATGGATCTAGGCTGTTCTCAGTGGTCGCAGATGACAGAACAAGGAGTAATGGTCTCAAGTTGCAGTGGGGGAGGTTTAGGTTGGCTATTAAGAAAATCTTTTTCACTAGGAGGGTGCTGAAGCACTGGAATGGGTTACCTAGGGATGCGGTTGAATCTCCTTCCTTAGAGGTTTTTATGGTCAGGCTTGACAGAGCCCTGGCTCGGATGATTTAGTTGGGGATTGGTCCTGCGTTGAGCAGGGAGTTGGACTAAATGACCTCCTGAGGTCCCTTCCAACCCTGATATTCTATGATTCTATGCACAAGTCCATATACCTATTTTACTTGAGGTTAATGAGACCTTCCTATGCTGACACAAGTTCAGAGTCTCATGTGTTCTTCAAGTTTTTTACATAGACAGCGCAAAATGTATTTACTTTTTATTTTATTTTTATTTATTATTTTCCTGTAAACTGTGGCAGAGAGTAGCCTCTCTTAACCTAAAGCCATATAAATGTGACACTCTATACAGTGTATTTAATAATCTTGAACTTTGCAAGGGACACTAACCAGGTATTGATAATTTCAAGAGACTTTTACCCTTCCCTTTATTATTAATAAAAACCACTTGGAAACGTTGAACTGAAAATGTTTCCCTCTGAATTCTTTCCATTTGTCTCTCTCTTACACACATGCACAGACTTATAATTTGAGAGCTGGGCTGCTGGCACCAAATTCTTGTATTCCTTAGGGGGATGAGGGGAAGAGAAATAAACCTTTAAAAATCCTTGGATGTTGCAAACAGGTTTTAAAAACAAAAAAATCAGTCAAATTTTGAGCTAGGATCCTTGACAGTACAGCTTACCACAGTCAGATTCAACATCCTATAATTCTGTTTGTTATACTTTTGCCATTGGCTAGATAAAGGTGTGAGAGAGTTACTAATAATGACCATCACCTTTTATTTATTTTTGAGACTGCATCTCTAGTCAGGTTTGGATGCTTTTGATTTTCAAGACATAATATTATCTATTCAAGCTGTAATGTCTGTGATAAGGGGACCTATTGCCAGAGAGAGAGATGGACAGAAAGATATCCAAAAAGCCTGTGACTCTATTTTTCTCATCTTTTTCTCCCTTGTTGTCTTCATTAGTCTCTGTTGCCTCGTTGGTGTTGATGAAGCATCTCTCTCTCTCTCTCTCACGTCAAGATTCACTGGTATACTCTGGCTTCATTGAGCCCCTGGAAAAATGGTTTGACTGGTCAACCAGCTACTGTACCTCTCTGGAGTAGTGCAAAGAAGCTAGAGGTTACCAGAAAACATGGCCCGTTGTTGAGATATCAGCATAAGTGGTTTAACCTTCTGATTTACTTCTAATGTATAATTATAATTTTATAGTCAGAGCTAGAGGTAGATCAATACATATCTTGTCAGGTTATTGCAAGGAAATAATGGAGTTCTCCAGTTGCAAATACGTCAACAACAAATGGATAAACTAAACAGTAATAAGTCACAAGGACCAGATGGTATTCACCCAAGAGTTCTGAAGGAACTCAAATGTGAAATTGCAGAACTACTAACTATAGTCTGTAACCTATCATTTTAAATACCAATTTTTAAAAAGAGCTCCAGCGGTGATCCCAGCAATCACAGGTCAGTAAGCCTGACTTCCGTACCTGGCAAATTGGTTGAAACTACAGTAAAGAATAAAATTGTCGGACACACAGATTAACATAATTTATGGAGTCAACATGGTTTTTGTAAGGGAAATCATGCCTCACCAATCTGCTAGAATTCTTTGAGGGAGTCAACAAGCATGTGGACAAAGGAGATCCAGGGCATATAGCGTACTTAGATTTTCAAAAAGTCTTTGACAAGGTCCCTCACCAAAGTCTCTTAAGCAAAGTAAGCTGTCATGGGATAAGAGGGAGGGTCCTCTCATGGATTGGTAAATGGTTAAAGGATAGGAAACAAAGGGTAGGAATAAATGGTCAGTTTTCAGAATGGAGTGAGGTAAATAGTGGTGTCCTCCAGGGGTCTGTATTGGGCCCAGTCCTATTCAATATATTCATAAATGATCTGGAAAAATGGTTAAACTGTAAGGTGGCAAAATTTGCAGATGATACAAAATTGCTCAAGATAGTTAAGTCCCAGGCAGACTGTGAAGAGCTGCAAAAGGATCTCTCAAGACTGGGTGACTAGGCAACAAAATGGCAGATTAAATTCAATGTTGATAAATGCAAAGTAATGCACATTGGAAAACATAATCCCAACTATACATATAAATAGGCTGTAACCACTCAAGAAAGAGGTCTTGGAGCCATTATGAATAGTTCTCTGAAAACATCCACTCATTGTGCAGAGGCAGTCAAAAGCTGAACAGAATATCGGGAATCATTAAAAAAGGCATAGATAATAAGTCAGAAAATATCATATTTCTTCTATATAAACCCATAGTATGCCCACATCTTGAATACTGCATGCAGATGTGGTTGCCCCATCTCAAAAAAGATATACTGGAATTGGAAAAGGTTCAGAAAATGGCAACAAAAATTATTAGGGGGATGGAACGGCTGCATATAAGGAGAGATTAATAAGACTAGGACTTTTCAGCTTGGAAAAGAGACGACTAAGGGGGGATATGATAGAGGTCTATAAAATCATGACTGGGGTAGAGAAAGTAAATAAGGAAGTGTTGTTTACTCCTCATAACACAAGAACTAGGGGTCACAGAATGAAATCAATAGGCAGCATGTTTAAAACAAACAAAAGGTAGTATTTTTTCACACAACACACAGTCAACCTGTGGAACTCCTTGCCAGAGGATGTTGTGAAAGCCAAGTCTATAAAAGGATTTAGAAAAGAGCTGGATAAGTTCTTGGAGGATAGGTCCATCAATGGCTATTAGGCAGGATGGACAGAGATGGTGTCCCTAGCCCAGGGGTCCCCATCGCGGTGCCCACAGGTGCCATGGCACCCACGGGGGCATCTAAATGCATCCACATCCTGGCTGGCAGTCGAGCATCTGCCAAAATTCAGTGGCATTTTGGCAGCAACACCTCTGGATGATGCCACTTGCTGCTGACAAGCGGTGTCATCCAGAGGCGGCGACGCCGAAATGCCACCAAATTTCGGCGGCATTTCAGCGAATGCTCGACCGCTGCCATGGTCCTTTGTCTGGTGGGTGCCAGACAAAAAAGGTTGGGGACCACTGCCCTAGCCTTTCTTTGCCACAAGCTGGGAATGGGCAACAGGAGATGGATCACTTGGTGATTACCTGTTCTGTTCATTCCCTGTGGGGCACCTGGCATTGGCCACTGTCAAAAGACAGGATTCTGGGCTCGATGGATCTTTGGTCTGACCCAGTATGGCCGCGCTTATGGTCTTATATCCAAGTTCATGATCCTGACAGTGAGACTGTACTGACACCACCATACAGCATGCACAGTATAGGACCAAAAGGGAAAAACTAAAACTCACCGATTTGCCCTCATCATTTTGTGCTCCATGGAGGAGGAGGGAAATACTTTTTTCAATCTTTTAATGGAATGACAAAACCCTTGTTGCAATATCTCTGCTCAATTTAGCTGTCATTGTTGTAAGCCGAGATAATAGGATCCTTTTTCACTAGTCACTGGTGAGCTAGCTGTACTGTTCCTATTCACATTAAGGGTCTGACTGCCATGTATGCTGAGTAGTAACTTGCGGCACAAGTAGTGCCATTGAGATCATTACTTGTGGACAATCATGGCCAGATCCTGATCTAGCACCAGTTGTAGAGGAAGGCACTGTGCAGCAGAAATAGGTGTGGCAGACCCTGGCCCTCCATAACTATTAAAAGTTCACACTAATAAACGTGCATTAGAATATATGTAACTAATAAGAACCTTATAAACAAGTCATAAAAACAGGCATGAGGCATCCAAAAACCTCAAGGCCAAAAATGTCACAGAATAAACAGGATTAGATTAGAGATGAGGGCATGTGTATTAAAAAGTCCTGGCAAAGAGCTGTTGATGTGGCCATATCATGGGAATCAGTATTTATAAATACACACTAAAGGGACCCGAAAAGAGACTTCCTTTACTCACATCAATATGAAATCAGAGTGAGTTGGAACATCAAAGGAACGTGTTCATAAACATGAAGCAGAAAGGAGGCAATATGTTAGACAAGTTCTGCTTTTGTCCAGCCACCCATTTTATTCTAAACATCAGTTTAAAAGACTTCTTTGTGACCCTTTTAGCTCATTCCTGCTGTATGTTCACATAGTTGACACAAATACATGGGCTAGATGTTTAGTTGCTGTAAACTGACCTAACTCTAGTGAATTCAATGGAGCCAAGCCAATTCACATCAACGGAAGATCTGGCCCAGTGTCAGTTGTCATTATTAGACAGCCACAAAGGTTAACAGGGAAGTCAAAGCCACATTGCAACTATTCTTACTGTTAAAGAGCTAGTACAGTCCCATGTGAAGTAGGAGAGTAGGACGAAGTTCACTCTAACACTTGTGGTTAACCTAAAATTCTAATCACAAGTATGATCATTATTAAAAATTGACTACTAGGCAGCTTATGGCTGCTTTGCATGGATGTGCTAGTCTCAATTGAGAGGACACAGAACCCCGTTCCTAGCCCTCAGTCTCAATGCACAGATGCAGCGACAGCTATAATTTGGCTGTAAAGTGTTTGGGAGCACAGGGCTGAAGCTGAATAGCACTGCGAGAACCAAGCCAAGCTCCAGAAGGGACATGTGTCTAGCCCTGCTTCCCCAGTGGATGATGGCAATGGCCTTGTTTCCCAGCAAATCCAGAACTGTGCTGCAAACTGATGTAGTAAGTGCCTCAGAGTCAGCAAGTTTCTAGCCCAAAGTAGGCTAGAGGCATTATGCTTGCTGCTGGTTTCTGCAGAAGTAATGGGTACAATTCTCAGCTGGATCTCTGTTTAACTGACCCCATATCACTGTGCTATTTTTTTGTCATATTTGTTACCAGGGTCTGTTACTCTGTAGGTTCAATTCAACTCCTGTTTTTCAAGCTGAGTTGTGAGATACTATAACAATCTTGTCAACTTTAGCCTCATGGTAAAAAGATAGATAATAAAGTAAAGAATGAACCTACTCCTCAACACACAAATATGAATAAAATTAGACATGGCTTACTGCTGGTTTCTGCAAAAGTAATGGGTAGTAATGGCCTTGTTCAGAAAAAAAATATCTCCAAGATTTGTGCAGCTAATTTGATACAACAATTGGCTTTAAAGGATGGTGCTCCAGTTAGCATGATTCCAATTATTACATTAGCCTGTTTAGCATGCTTTCCACTCCACTTAAACTCTGTGATCTCATGTCACGTGTAACAGAGATATCCCTTGTCGACTATAAGATCTTTCCTCATTGCTGTGAGACTCCACCCCTTCTACAGAAAAATGCTCATCAAAGAAGTATGCTGGCCTCATCATCTACTATATAACAATAATCCATAAGCATGTATACTGAGAAGACTAGAACCCTAATATACACACAATATATGATTTTCTAAGAGAATATTGAATTGAAACATTACCATGTATATAATCCCACTTCTCCCCTGAAATGACTTCAGTTGTTCAACGTTATTAACTAGAATCGAATTAATATAACTTAAGTGGCTTCAGTGTGTGTTATGTCTCAGAATTATTGGTACCACAGTGATGCATAAAATATAAAAAGGTGCAAGAGAAGAAACAGAATACATACATTCAAATGTATACATTGTTTTGTTTGTGTTTTGAGTAGTCTGCTTCTTTCATAAAGGACAGAAAAGTTTGGTAGATTTCCAAGTTACTGGACGCAATCTGTGCACATCAGAACTGGGTAGGGGAGTTGAGCCTGAGGCTCCCATTTGAAGTGCATGCTATGTGCTGAGTCAAACTTCAAAGACTGCAAATAAGCGGAACCAATTTTGTGCTACCAGAGTTGCGATGCAGTGCAAATGGCCATTCAGCTTCAGGAAACTTGCAGTGAAAAGAAGCATATAACAAAACCAGTCAAGCTGTTGCTCGGAGCAAGCCACAAAGTAAAGCGTGCAGGACAGATATGGAAAAAACCTTATTCAAAGGGTTCCTTCCAAACATATGCTACGGTGCCCTTGGGACAGGAAGTCAAACTGTATCTTGGGCATAATATATTTTATTTCAAGCTCCCCTGTTTGAAGATTTAGAGCAGGCTGCTCCCCTCAGTGGCAGTAGTAATGTCCGTATGCCAGGAGACCTCCATCCTCTGAGAGGACAGTTTTGACTCCATGATCTAAAGCACATTACATTTGCAGTGACCCTTTAATGCTGGCTGCAGTTTGCTCCTTATATCACCTTTATATAGCTCTACTCCCTTTGGCTGCTGCGGTAGTTCTAAACCTATTGCTGAAATAGCCTGTCAAGGGATTTCCTGTGATGCAGAGGACTAGGTCATCCTGAAGGTCAAGCCCAGTATCTTTGCAACATGCTCAGCCCCTGTTTGCCCTCTGTTAGTGAGACAAAGGCTTATTGACTAAGCAAACACGCCAACATTTGGTTTTCCAAAGTTCACATCAAAATAATTTCATATTTTTCTAGCACTCGGTGGCTTAAAAACTTTTCTAGACAGGGACTGCTGCAGAGTAGCTGCAGCTTTTTCCATTTCCCTTTGGGCCTTCTCTAATCAGATCCATCACTCTCTGACTACGTAGCATTTCCTCACTTAAATTCTGTACTATTCAGTGTTACTTGTACACTATAGAGGGGCTGTACTACTAATTTGTAGTTGGGAACAATAATTATCAGTAGGTCAGATGTAATCTTACTTTGTTTATCCTGGTACCACAGCAGAAAAAAGACAACAGTGAAATTACATTCTTACATTAAAAGCCCATTCCTGATCTCAGCTCTTACTTACTACAGTGGGGCATGCTAAAGACAGCCCTTAGCTAGATTAGATAGCTGGATATGTATCCCTAAGTATACACCTCTATAGATTCTGACTTTTTAAACTATGTGGTGATATACATTTATGAATGAGATCAGGATGGACAAATCAGTTTGGCAAAAAATAACAGCCATCCTGAACCCCAGTCCAAACAGGAACATTGCTGAGGGTTCAGTAAAAAATTGATGTATTTTGAGTGTGTTCACTTTGTCTTGGAGTCTAAGAAGAGGTTAAGAAGGAAGCAACTGTGTTGGATAGGCCACCCATAAGATCCTAGCTGAGGTGCTCACATTTTGTGTTTAGGCCTACTTTACAGTTTTGGCTGAATTCAATACTTATACACATGGGACATTGTGTTTTTTTTTCTAGATAGACTTGATGTCTCATAGCTACCATGATAATCACAGGCATTGTTCAGGTGACTTCAGGCCCTACATACTGAGCTGAGAGTGCTCTGGATTTTGATTTTGGGCAGGGTTTAGTGAATATGGAGAAGTAGATGACATTTCACCATGACCAGACTATTAACTCCTACAGTTTCTGGTCAGGGTTGATGTTATATCCTTGGGGGCAGCCGGTTTAGGAAGAAATCACTTGAGGCCAGACAGCAGACAGCTAACAAAACTATCATTTATTTACAGACACAGAGCTCGCCTAACTGGCTGAAGCTGGCTGGGCTATCCTCTAATAATCTAACTCAGTTGCCATAGGAACAAAAACCATAACAACCAAATACA
>NC_133769.1:18696500-18715993 GCF_003597395.2 Chelonoidis abingdonii | reverse complement strand
TGGTGGATTCTCTGCAGCTTGAGGTTTTCAAACCACAATTTGAAGACTTCAGTAACTCAGACATAGGTTAGGGGTTTGTTATAGAAGTGGATGGGTAGGATTCTGTGGCCTGCTTTGTGCAGGAGGTCAGACTAGATGATCATATTGGTCCCTTCTGACCCTAAAGTCTGAATCTATGGTGGTATCTTGGCAAACAGAAAAAAGAAAGAGGAATGTACTTTTTAACTTTTCAAACACAAATCAATATGCAACTAACAAAGTCCATTAGAATTCTAAGGATACAAAAAGCCCAAAGTCCCAGGTCGGTCAGGTCCAAAAACATTAAACTACAAAACAGATCAAGCAATGTGGAGAAATCTTAGTCTCTGAAATTCAATATAGGAGTGCCTTTGAACAAGCTCTTACAAACCCAGCCTTTTTGCATATTATCACAAGTTGCTTGTTTTACTTAAGATATACTGTTGGATTGGGTAGAAAATCAGTTTGTCATTTTTATTGATTTTGGGATTATATCAAGAGTTTACCATGACAAGCCAAGTGCTACCAGCTATAAATTTCCCTTTCAGATGAGCTGATGGGTACATTTCTACATTCTATCAACATGTTGTCTTCTGGAAAGTTGGAAAAATACCCTGCTACCTGTGCCAGGTAATATGAACTAGAAGTTGAAGATTGCTAAACCAATACTAACCGACTTGTGTCACCACAGTAAAATCAATGTATGGGTGATAATAAATTATTGTAGAGGGTGGTGACCAAGGAAACATAAAGTGCCATGGTTCAGCAAATGAGACCCTCTCATGTTACCCACAGGCCATTTAGGGGTGATTGCACCAATGTTTTTAATTATGAATCAGTGGAAATGGCATTATTTCATCTGTGTGTGTTCTTTGCAGATCAACAAGATATTCACTGGAGCTGTGATTACTTTTACCATAATGATTCTTCCTTGGTAGGAAAATCTTGTGTTTGGGGTTTGTTGTATGATTTGGCCTGCTTCTTTAAATAGGATAGCTGGAGCTACCATGTGGATTTGGGTTTCTACATTAATAATGTTTATATATAGTACCTCTTAGATGAAGTGCAAATAATAGTACTGAGTACTTCATCTATGGATCTCAGAATGGATTACAAAATAGGGTCAATGCCAGAAGTTGAAATGCACTGACTTTCCCAAGCAGCAGACCCTGAATGAGAACCCAGGTCCCTTTACTCCCACTCTTTTGTGAAGTCATTTTATATATAGGTTTTCAGGTCAACTACTAAGAGCCATCGGACTTTTGCTATTATGAGACTCTATGAGAATACTTGTGTGAGCAAAGAAGCGGGGTATGGAACTGTATCAGTGTCAAATTTACATTTAGATTAAACATTTAACATAAAGTGTTATAAAAAGAAGTATGTGCAAGGGTAAATAAGGGGTATCTTAATGTCCAATCAGTCAGAAGAGTGAAATGCCTGTAAGCTTCATGGAAACAAGTTTAAAACTCCATAATAGAGGCTCAAACTAAATGTATACCCCATATTAAATAAAAACAGTAAGACAACCAAAAATGCCACCTTGGCTAAACAATAGAGTAAGAGAGGTAGTTAAAGAGAAAAAAAATCCTTTAAAAAAGGGAAGATGAATCCTACTGAGGAAGATAGAAAGGAACATAAACTCTGGCAAGCTGAGTTTAAATGAATAATTAAACATGCCAAAAAACTAATTTGAACAACTAGTAAAAGACACAAAAACTCATGGAATTGTTTAAAGTATATCAGAAGCTTGAAGCCTGTCAAAAAATCAGTGGGGCCACTGGATGATCAGAGTGCTAAAGGAGCACTCAAGGAACACAAGGCCTTTGAAGAATAGCTAAATTAATTCTCTGATTCTGTTTTTACTGAAGAGGATGTGAGGGAGATTCCTACACCTGAGCCATTCTTTTTAAGTGACAAATCTGAGGAACAGTCCCATACTGAGTTGTTGATGGAGGAAGTTTTGGAACATATTGACTCATTAAACAGTAATAAGTGACCAGGACCGAATTGTATTAATCCAAGAATTCTGAAGAAACTCAAATATGAAATTGCAGAATTGCTAACTGTTAGAGGTAAACTATCGCTTAAATCTGCTTCATTATCAATTGACTGGAGGGTAGCTAAGGTAACACTGATTTTTTTAAAGGCTCCAGAGGTGATCCTGGCAATTACAGGCTGATAAGCCTAACTTCTGTACCAGGCAAATTGGTTGAAACTATAGTAAAGAACAAAATTTTCGAATATATAGATGAACATGATATGTTGGGGATGAATCAACCTGGCTTTTGTAAACAGAAGTCATGCCTCACCAGTCTATTAGAATTCTTTGAGTGTGTCAACAAGCATGTGTACAAAGGTAATCCACTGGATCTAGTGTATGTGAACTTTCAGAAAGTCTTTGAGCCTCACCAAAGGCTCTCAATCAAACTAAGTAGTCATGGGATGAGAGGGAAAGTCCTCTAATGTATCAGTAATGGCTAAAACTAGGAAACAAGAAGTAAGAATAAATAGTCAGTTTTCATAATGGAGAGAAGTAAATAACGGTGCCCTCCAAGGATCTGTACTGGGTTCTGTCATGTTCAACATATTCATATATGATTTTGAAAAGGGGATAAACAGTGAGGTGGCAACATTTGCAGATAATACTAAAGTACTCAAGATCGTTAAGTCCAAAACTGACTGTGAAGGGTTACAAATGGATTTCACAAAACTGGATGTCTGTGCAACAAAATGGCAGATGAAATTCAGTATTAGTAAGTGCAAAGTAATGCACATTAGAAAACATAATCCCAACTATACATACAAAATGATGGGGTCTAATTTAGCTGTTGCCACTGAAGGGTATGCTTATGTTCATTTTGGACAAAATGTGGTTTGCAGGGTGCTTGTGCATAGGGAAGAATGCTGTGGCTCACCACCCTAGGAACAGTCTAGAGAAGGCCAGGGAGAGGGGGCTGAGCTCAACATGTGGAATGGAGAACTATGAGTATGTGATAAAGAAATCCATATATGGAAAAGTTAAATCTGATTGGTTAGAGGTTTGTATTATGTAACTTGTTATGTAACTGCCATGTGCTATAAAATAGCAAGGGGAGGGGCTCCTTGCTGGAGAGTCTCTGCCTGACTTTTTGTACCAAGGGCTCTCCTTTTGCACATTGAATAAAACCTTGTCAAATTGAATTGAATCACATCGAATCGAATCAAAGTCCCTTGATTTTTGCCCAGCATCTGACTCATTGGGAACCACAAAATCCCAACACCACTCAAGAAGGAGATTGTGCAGTCATTGTGGATAGTTGTCTGAAAACATCTGCTCACTCTGTAGTGGCAGTCAAAAAACCTAACAATGTTGGGAATCATTAGGAAAGGGAAAGATAAGAAGACAGAACATATCATGTCACTATATAAATCCATGTTACTTCCACACCTGAAATATTGCATGGAGTTCTGATCACCGCATCTTAAAAACAATATATTAGAATTGAAAAAAATACAGAAAAGGGCAACAAAAATGATTAGGGATATGGAACAGTTTCCATATGAGGAGAGATTAAAGAGACTGGGGCTTTTCAGCTTGGAAAAGAGATGACTAAGGGTGGATATGATTGAGGTCTATAAAATCATGACTAGTGTGGAGAAAGTGAATAAGGAAGTGTTGTTTACAACTTCATTTAACACAAGAATAAGAGGCAGCAGGTTTAAAACAAGCAAAAAGAAATGCTTCTTCACACAACACAATCAACCTGTGGAACTTGTTGCCAGGGAATGTTGTGAAGGCCAAAAGAATAAGAGGGTTCAAAAAAGAATTAGATAAATTCATGGAGGAAAGGTCCATCACTGGCTATTAGCCAAGATTTTTTTTTCTTTTTGCTGTTAATTTTTGAGTCTTTGGTTAGTTGCTCTTCAAATTCTTTTTTGGCCTGCCTAATTATATATTTACTCTTGACTTGGCAGAGTTTATGCTACTTTCTATTTTCCTCAGTAGGATTTAACTTTCAGTTTTTAAACAATGGCTTTTTTTGCCTCTACCTGCTTCCTATACTTTCTTGTTTAGCCATGGTGGTAATTTTTTGGTCCTCTTATTATGTTTTTTAATTTGTGGTATACGTTTAATTTAAGCTGCTATTATGGTGTTTTTAAAAAGATTCCATGCAGCTTTGAGGCATCTCACTTTTGTAATTGTACCTTTTAATTTTTGTTTAACTAGCTTCCTCATTTTTGTGTAGTTCACCTTTCTGACGTTAAATGCTACTGTGGTGGGCTTCTTTGATGTTTTCCTCCTCACAAATATGTTAAATTTGTATTACGGTTGCCATTACTTATCATTTCAGCTATAGTCACCTCTTGGACCAGATTCTGCGCTCCACTTAATACTAAATGAAGAATTGCCTCTCCCTTTGTGGGTTCTAGGACTGGCTGCTCCAAGAAGCAGTCATTCATGGTGTTAAGAAACTTTATCTCTACATCCCGTTCTGAGTAACATGTACCCACTCAATACGGTGATAGTTGAAATCTCCCATTATTACTGAGTTTTCTATTTTTATAGCCTCTCTGATCCTCTGGAGCATTTCACAGACACATCACCATCCTGGTCAGGTGATCAGTAGTATATTCCTCCTGCTACACTCTTGTTATTCAAGCATGGAATTTCTATCCATAGAGATTCTATAGTACAGTTCAAGTCATTTAATATTTTTTTTACTGTATTTAACTCTATGCTTTCTTTTATATATAGTGCCACTTCCCCATCAGCATCACCTACATTGTCATTCCTGTATATTTTGTATCCTGGTATTACCATGTCCCATTGATTATCCTCATTCCACCAAGTTTCTGTGATGGCAATTGCATCAATATTACATTTATTGTGTGGCAAAGGAGAATTTTGAAGAGGGATTTGAATGAAGATAATGAGGTAGCTTTGTGGATGTTTATAGGGAGCTCCTCCCAGGTGTGAGGAGCAGCAAGAGAAAGCACAAAGGTTCTTTTTTGAAAATTTAACAAGTGGGCAATGGAGACTGATATGACGTGCTGATCAGAGTTGAGTGTTGAGGGCTCGATAGGAAATTTGAGTTGACTTCAATGATGCTATGTTGAATTACACCAGCTGGGGATTCAGCCCTTTGGGTCTGACCTCATCTAAAAATGGTTTTGTTTTAATAGCAAGAAGAAAATGCAGCAGTCAGAAAAATGCCCTAATCACTAGCAATTCCAACTCCAGTGAACAAGCCCTGTGGGCTGACAAAGTAACGGCAGGTTCAACCTTTCATTCACCTGCTAGGCTCTAGCTCAGCTCATTTTAGCTTGGCTTAAAGTTACGTTTACTAAGTCACTGCTTTGAGGCTATCTCCAGAGCCGACTTCCCCCTTTGATGCCATCTTGAAAGCTGTGCTCCTGGTTTTACTGAAAGTAACCTTTGGTGCTTGAGACAACTGTTGAGTGAGAGAGCTTAATTGAAAGAGACAGAATTACAAGGCATCTAGCTATGCCATGGGGTCCACAAAGTGGTGACTTTATTGGACTACTGAGCCTCTTTAGACCTATCAAATAAAAATACGACCACTCCTGCCCCTTGGCTGCTTTGAAGCAGATTGAGAGTAGGCGCCCCAAAGTGAATTGAGAACAGCCATATTTTAAAGTGGTGGGACTTAATTCCTAAACACAGCCCCAGTGTTCGTATTGTAATAACAAAGACATTATATTGCCTTTGTCAATAAATCTACCTACCCCACCCCCCAAATTTCAAGGAAAGTTAGAGCCTCTGAATGGAAAAGTGCGATTGGGAGACTCAGCTCTGGAGTGCAAATGGGTATATTTCAACATCTCCTCTAAGCCTTGTGAATTTACAAGAAGATTTTGTGTTCTGAGATAAAAAAAAGACTGTGCGGTTTTTAATAGAAGATACCTTGTTTGGTAATCTCTCTTCTTTAGATGTTGCAACTTTATCATGCAAATCATAGGGAAACATAACCCAGTTTGATTAAAGTATAATCAAATAATCAAACTGCCATGTCCCTTCTGGCACATTTCTCTCAGCATCCAAGCATGTGTTTGTTCCCTAATCCTAAATAAACTCTCTCTCCACCCTCCTGCCTCTCCAGTTACTGCTGTAATTTCCCTTCTCTAAACTCTTTGACTGAGGTCCTGGCTTTCAGTCTGCCAGCTCTCCACTGTGTGTATTTCATTCTGGCTTTTTGCCCCCTCCTATCTCCTGAAACTGCTCTAACCAAAGTTACCAGTGATCTTATCCAGGCTTCAAATCTGTAATCATTCTCAACATCTTCTCTGCCTTCAGCACAATGGATTGTCAACTGCTAGCCAGATTGGAAGGGGGAATTTTTTTAAAGGAGAAAATATTTCTCACTTATGAGCTGTTGTATCCATTTTACAGATAGGTAAAGTGAAGTACAGAGAAAATAAATTGCTTGTATAGAGTCACGCAGTTAGTTACAGCACTAAACTTGGAAGTAGACTCCAGGCATAATGCACCCCAGTGCTTAATTTAGGGCACTCCAATATTTCTGTGGGAGTTGTATTAGATCCTTAATTACCAAAGAACCCTTCCTCAAAATTGTCCTTTCAGTGTACAAAGATATGCACATTTTTCCCAGTTATTCACTTATTTCACACAGAGGTCAGAACTGAACCATCAAGAAGAGGTTGGCCAGAAAGGAGGTGATGCTAGAATTATTGGAGTTTCAAATAAATAGAAATAGCATGAATCATATGTGGGTTTTGGTAGATGACTTAAAAACAAAACCACCACAGAGCAAGTTCATCACTAAAGATTGTGCAAATATTTTCTAACTGAGAGTCTTTCATGTGAAATGTTTAATCATTGTTTTAATTTAACCAATGAGGTCATTTTCAGTCCTGTTTTCTATAAAAGTCAAATTCATGTCATTGGGGAAACATGAAGGTTGCAAGCTTTTGTGAACCTTCAGGAGTTAGCACAGTGTCATCTAAAGTAATTCATATGGCTGGAATTCATGAGGCGATTTAACAGCTTCAAATATAACATTAAAAAAGCTAAACAAGAAAGAAAAAAATTATCATTCCCAATAATTAGTGGGATATTTCATACCAAAACATTTCTATTTCTTCAGGACAGTTTATTGAGTAGACTCACATCTTGAGTCTCAGCATGTATGAAAGTTTTATTGGCGTTCCTTTTGTTTCTTCTGCTCTTCAAAGAAGCCCCTATAAAGATTTTGGGGCTAGCCGGTCTTCATAGTCATCCATGCACCATAGCAGCACAAGAGATCAAGAAAGACATTAAGGACAGACTTCAGGATGCTTTAATTAAAAAACTCAGGCCTTTAATACACTTGAACCTTGTCCAGGACTTAAAGCAGCCTTCCTCTGGTAAACATCCATGGTGAGGCTGGAGGCAATTTTGCTGCTTGCTGTCCCCTGGGAATGAATGCTGCTTCTGGTGCAGCTGCCTCTACTGGTTCATGAGGGTTCAAGCTGCACCCCTTATTCAAAAAAGATGAATAAAGATTGCCCACAATATAACCACCACTATAAAAAAAATTCCCTGGCTTGGTGTCCAGTGTAGAATTGATACTGCAGAAGTCATCTTTGTATACACAGGCAGGCAGGCAAGCAAACAAATTCTGCTTAGACTCATTTACACATTACATTGCCATAAGCTTTCCCCAAATATTATGCAGATGGAAAACTAGACCTCATGCTGCTGTAAATCAGTAGTTGTGCTGTGGTGGCAGGAGAAAACAGTTAAAGGTTTTTCTTCCAAGAAAATCATACTTTTCAAATCCATCTGAACCAGAGCCAAAGAATTATTTGTTATCTGGCTGCAACAAGCGTTCTTTCTAGCAGGGATATGTGGAACAAATACTCAACATACTGAGCTCAGGCAAATTGGCTCTTTAGGTATGAGATTATCAGAGCTGCCTAATGGAATTAGGCACCTAAATTCCAGTGATGTTAAAGGGATTTCGATTCCTACCCTCCTTACCTTTCTTTGAAAACCCCAGTCTAGAAGTTTGCTGTGATTGCCCTGCATTGCAATAAACAACTTTCCATGGTTTAATGAGGGCTACCACAGGTGAACATCAAACAGGGAATTTCTACCCACATAAATCCTGAGTTGGCAATTTCTAAATGAGTCTGAAATTTTAGAAGTTCAGACCTTGTTAAGAAGCTGCTGCTTTGTAGCTACGTTACTGTCGGAGTATTCACTGTTACTGTACTGGGTTCTTGCAAACCTCTGAACGATACAGTATTTTATAGCAAGGGTTCTCAAATTTGGGGTCATGACCTCTCGGGGTCACAAGGTTATTACATAGGGGATCACGAGCTGTCAACCTCCCCCCCAAACTCTGCTTTGCCTCCAGCATTTATAATAGTGTTAAATATATTAAAAAGTGTTCTTAATTTATAAGGGGGGGGTTGCACTCAGAGGCTTGCTGTGTGAAAGGGATAACAAGTAAAAAAGCTTGAGAGCCACTGTTTAATAGTAACAGTGGCAGGGAATTCTTTGCAAGTAATACATGGCAAAAAAAAAATCAAATCAGTGGACAGAGATGTGCTGTAGGGGGATGGGCTCAAAATCTCTGAATTCCTGTGTTTGAAATTATGGCTTTCAAAGTGAAGAGATTCTTGGGATAGTTTCTCTTTCTCTAATGACTTTCCCTGTTACTGGACACTGCTCAGTTGTCCCTCTCAGAGAAGATTTATTCCTGGGGTTTTGCTGAGCAAACGCTTTGCCTTAGGAGTAGACCAGATTTCACCAACTCTTTCTCTAAAAAAAATGTCATGGTAAAGACTATATCCAAAGCTTCCTATCCCATCTCCACCCACAGAGACTGCAGACTACACAAGCTGACCACTATGCTATCCTACCAGTGTACTTAGTATATTTTTCCATAACACTATAAACATTTCCATCAAGTCCACTTTATTTGTGTGTCCTATTGTGTTGACTACCTCCTTGGTTATGGCTGTCAGAAAACTTTTTTGTTTTAACAGGAAAACAAATAGTTTCCTGAGACCTCCTACACTTCTCCCTGTGGCTCTGATTCAGGAAAGCATCCCTATTCTCACTGAAGCCTCAAGAATGTGCTTTTTTCAATTATGGCCCATGATCTCATATATCTCTGCTACGTGGGATTTTCCATAGGCTAAGAGGATATTTTTGTGGGAGCCCCTTGTTCAAACTTGTAGCAGCCCTTTCCTCCTCATACTAAACAATTGGGGCTATGTAGGTAAAGGAGCAAGGTGTCTTGCAGCTTCATATCCTCGTTAGAGATGAGGATGCTCAGCACATGGCAGGAAACGCTTAGCAACATTCGGAATCAGGATGAGAATGTGAGGCTGCCCATTGGCAATGGAAGATCCTGGGGGAACTAGGTCTTGTATAAACTGTCAGGCTTTTTCTAAAGGTTTTGAGAATCTTTCAAGTTCTGCAAAATATTTTTTACATGATCTGAATGTCTGTTTTTCATTGTAGTTTGAAAACAACTCTTCCCCTTCATCTAGGATTCCGAGGGAATAACCTAGACACCGTACATAGGCCTATTTGCATTTTGCCAGAGCCAAGTGGAAAACTAATTTCAAATTTTGTTCTAAAGCAAGAACCTGCTGTTTCTGAATCAGTTATAAAATGAGCTGAGCTTTACTTTGTATATTTCCCACAGGTGAAAGAAAGATACATTTGATCGCAGACTGTGGAAAGTGGGTATGTCACTTTACTTAGGTCTTATTCATGTAAGCATCTCTTCCACATAGCTTTCATTTATTTAGCTCCTTCTAAGTCTGACTGAGTAAAATTTTTAATTCCAAAACTTTTGAAGACGAAGGAAGGTCTGTTTCTGTAACTGGATTTTTTTTTTCGAGCCCGTTGTAATTTCTTCAAATATGTTCATAGTTCACTCAATTTCATTGCTTGGTTTAATCACTATTTCCATCAAAAATTTCATAAAGCCCCAAACTACTCCAATTAGGAAATGAATGGAATGAAGATATTTCAGACACTTCCACGATTGTTTAAAAATAACAAGCCACACCTGTAACTGCATAAAAATAACCAGCCATGGTCTGCATCTTGAGAGGAGTAGACATGAAGCATGATTTAGAAGAAAAACTATTTCTTGACATCACTGACAGAGTGAGGAATCAGACTTTTATTTACACCGCTGACTAATAAAAATGCAGCTATCTCATGCCTAGAATATAGCCCAAACAGATAACATAGAAATGAAATGAGCAAACTTAACATGTGCTGGGAGAATACATCCGGGGGCATCCACATATGGAGGATTATCTTGAAGGATGACTGATAAAAATAACCCTCCAGCACATATTTTTTTTAAGGAGAAACACACAGGCTTTATATTAAAGGGGCCTGCTAACAGTCACTTCCAGGCGCTTTCCCATGATGATTTTAACCTATTCCATGTGGTTGGTGAGGGTGGCTAAAAGGTTTTGGAGGAATGTAGGGAGGCATAAGTCTTCATCGTCTGTTTCTAACTCTCTGTGGAAGGTTCTCATGTGATCGGCTAAAACTGATTTAGTCAGGACAGACACATTTCTCTGCTGAAAGGTACGAGAGAGCTGGATTCTACTGCATGATGCTGGAGCGACTTCCCATTTATCAGACATGTTGGTATAACAGTGCATACCGCAAATTGTTAACTGTTTGGGATGGGCAAAGGTTTGGATTCAGTGCTAAACGGAGACGAGACCAACACTGTTCCTAAAATACCTTGAAGTCATCCTCAATCTCGAGAGCAGCAGGGGATGTCATTAATGGAATACGGGTAGTCATGCCTAATGGCTAGAGACAGAATGCCCTAACCACTGAGCTATTGGCTATTCTGAGCTCTCTCTTCCTCCCTCTTCACCTCAAAAATTCATACTGGACCTGACAAAAGTTTTGCTGACTTTGCTATATTGCCACAAAAAGTTTGTTTTGATGAATCAACATTTTCCAATGAAAAAACAGTTTCCCGAAACACTCCTGACCACTTGTTTGAGCTTAGGGCAAATATCTCTGTCTGTTCTCATTTTGTGTATACCTGATCTCCTATCCTGATTAACAGTAGACTTCTAGATAACATAAATGGTTTGATCCTCAGCTAGTGTACCTCAAGATAACTTCAGATATGTGGTTTACACCAGCTCAGGATCTGATAGAACCTATACTTTTACATTTAAAGGGAAACAATTCAATTGTTTGGATTAGGTTTACTTCTTTCAGACTGCTTCTCATGGTGCAAGGCCAAATCCTGCAGTATGTATTCAGTCATAACTTGCAATGAGGTCTCAGTGAAGTGGAAGAAGAGTGAAGTTTTGCCTAAATAAGGACAGCTGGGTCAGGCCCATAGATTTTCATCTTTTTAAATCACTAACACATGTACTGATAATATTAATGGTGATTAAGAAATAGGAAGAAACAAACATCAGTGAGTACTGCTCTTTTTTGGATACACACTGTTTGCATTACATTTACCAGACTGCAGTCGAATGCTGAGACATTGTCAAAATACTGCGTTCTAATTTTTCACCTCTTGTAAAACTTCAAACTTTCCCCATGTGGCTTTGCAACTCAGAGTTTTACAGTGTGTTTGCATATGCTGTCCATGGGCTTGCTAATGACTCTAAAGAGTAGAGATGAGCAAATAATTGCTTCAGTTCAAGAGCCAAAGTGAAAAATCCCCTCCCCTGCCCCCAAAATGGTTCTTTTTAGAAAAATTGTTGCCCCAGTTTTTCATTTTGGCTTGTTTTGGGCTGTTTTTACCCATTTGGGATTTTTAAAAAGACATGTATCTGTATTTTGAAATGAAGAGTCAAAATGTTTCTTTGAAATGACCCATTTTGACTTTAAAAAAGAATCTCTCCTATTTCAGCCTGAACTGTTCACCAAATTCTAAGTGAATTCAAAGATAGCTTCTTTGCACCCCAATAATTGCATTTTTTTTTTTTTTGAGAATTTACTATTTGCTGAACAAAAATTCAGCCACCTCTCCTAAGGATAATTATTCCTCAGTTGCAAGTGGAGAGTAATCCATGCCAAAATCTAAGTGAAAGCACTCTGAATAGAACTGTGCTAATAATTGATTTTTCATTTCATTGGAAGTTCTGGGGGGAAAAAACCCTGTTTTAGGTTGAGCCAAAACAGATAGTTTGTAGAAATGTTATCACATTGAAGGAGTCAGTAAAATTTTGTTTTGGATCGACCAAAACGTTTTGTGGGACCCAAAACTAAGTATTTCACTTTCACCTGAGATGTAGGAGAGCTAGGTACAATCCCCATTACAGAACAGGAACTTGAATTCAAGTTTCCCTTCTCCCAGGTGAGTGCTCTAACCACTGGGCTTTTGGCTCTTCTAAGATGGGGCTTTCTCAATCCCTTTTGCAAAACCAGTGAATGCTTTAACAACTGGAGTAAAGATTATAAAGAGAGGGATGCCCCCAAATGAATCTTAAGCCCCCTTGTGAATCTAGCCTGAAAAAAAAATCTAAATATTTTGTTCTGATAATGTCAAAACAATCACTTCAGCATTTCTGACATTCTCTTTTTGTTTTGTTTTGACCAATACCACTTGCTGAAATTGACACAACTTCACTAAATATTTCAGAGAATCAGAACTGCCTGAAAATTTTCACCCAGCTTTACTGACCCGAACTTTGAAACAATCTTGTTCCAAAGCTAAACATTGCTACTGGTCTATATCTCTTTATGCTAGGCTAAGCCAAAACATGGAGCTGCAGAAAGATTCCAGAAGGAGGTTGAAGATTTGATTCCTGATTCTGTCATGATACATGGCCCTGTAATAGTGTTTGAAAGAACAGTTTCCTAATTTGTCTTTTTACTGCAACTCTGTGCAGGTGTATGTACATACTCTAAACTGTTCTCAATGGCTAAAGTCAACACTCCCTATTTTGCTGCCAGTTGCAGTATAATTGTGTAAACTAGCAGTAACTTCAAAGGAGTAATCAGGTGCAGAGTTTAGTTCTGAGGCCTCAGATGCTTTGGCTGGATTTATGAGGCAAGAGGAGAAGTAAGGCTGGGGAGGCATCTTATTTGCCTCTTTTATCTCTTTGCATGAGCTACCTGCATTGCAGAGTAGATGTTCATGTTTGGGCTAGAGCCTGGGCCCTGGCACCCCACGAGTAGAGAGAGGGTCCCAGAGCCCAGGCTCCATCTCGAACCTGTAAATTTATAACCCCGCAGCCTGAGCCAGGCAAGGCTGAGTCCGCTGACCTGGGCCAGCCCCATATATATATATATATTTTGCAGTGTAGATATACCCCACAGGTATGTCTACACTGCAGTGTAAGCCCTGGTTTAGTGGGACTAGAGTTAGTGGATCCTTGGTTTCAGAACCCAGGGCTTGAATGTCTACACTGATCGCAAACCTAAGTTAAGAATTTTTTACCCCAGGCCAAACCCAGGGATCCAGTGACCACACTAGAGTACACAGACCGAAATCCAATCAACTATATCCTGGACTTCCCAGCGCCCTCCTGAAACGTGGCTGCCGTAACACTTTTTGCTGGTGCGGTGTGGAAAATCTTCTCTGTGCCACCTGTATATTACAGGAAGTTCGAACCACCTCCCAGCACAGCCTGCCGAGCTGTCACTTGCTGTGCACACTACTAGCAATCAGAGCCAGCAACATGGAGGAGGAGACATTTGAAGACCTTCTTTCCCTTGCACTTTCATTCTTGTTTCAGAAAATGGGCAGAACTTTCTGTGAGCAGCTGGTGGGCATTTTGGAAGCATTTTCTGCACCTGTCAAAGCTAATGACAGAGCGAGAGGAGGAAGAGGAGAAAAAGGCAGACATGGCACACTCAAACTGGCTGATTCTACGAGTAGAGTGGGTTGGTCAGCTACCAAAGGAGCCCTGGAAAATATAACATTGCTTGAAATGTGGCAATCTCTCTGGAGTTACTGCTAATGGAAAAGTTTGCAGCTCTCAAAACCCAGAATTGGATCAGTATTCATGAGGGAATCAATAGGATGTTGTGTTGGAGTCCATATGACTTAAGACTGTTATGATTGCATGCAAACATGCAGAACTCCAGTGCCATCTCCCTTAGCACCACCCTTTGACACATTTTTGAACAAAATTGAAAACCCTCTTGTATTTGGGACAAATGGTTTCATCATCTATGGACTACATTTAATTGAATGGACTGGCTTTATAAGTGGACCACATTTCCACCTCCCCCGCCCCCCACAGTGCATTGTTTGCAGGAGGCTTGTTACACAGTTGAGTGGTTATATTTTACAAGGCTAGCAACATAAGGTAATTATTTTTAACAGATAGGAACACCCTAGCAAAACTGTGTGCAACAAATTCACTTTTCAAGGCATTTTTAACTGTTTGCATTTCCTGGTCGCCATATTGAATGCCACATAGTGGGGAGTGGGACGCCAAGTTGCTGGCATACGATTTGCCAATAGCACCTGTCATAATTCCGAAATCTGAACCTTAGCGTCCAAAATTTGGGTACCTGCATGAATTCCTCTAAGCTTAATTACCAGCTTAGATGTGATAGACTGCCACCACCCAAAAATATATGTTTTGGGGCACTCGATCTCCCCAACCTTCCCTGGGGACCCCCGCAACCCAATCCCTTGGATTCTTAAAACCAGGAGAAATAAACCATTCCCCTTCTCCCCTCCCAGACTTCCCTGAGAGAGACAGTAATCCTGGCACAGAGAAAATAGCCTCTCTCCCTCCCTTCCCTCCTCCCCCACCAGTCCGGGTGTTAAACCCAATCCCTGGATAAAACAAGGGAACAAGGAAAGATCATCAGGGTCTCTAAAAGAAATCTTTTAATTAAGAAGAAAAGTAAGAATTATCTCTGTAACTTCAAGATGTAAATATTACAGGGTCCTATAGCTTACAGACAAAGGAAGAACCCTTCCTCCAGTACCAATACAATCAAAATTTTCCCAGCAACTACACATATAAAGTGAACGCACAGATTCACATGTGCAAACAGAGTAAACAATTAAAAGACCTAAATCGCCTGTTCACGTACTATTTGAACAGAAACTATGAGAGCCTGTAATATGTCTGGTCCCTCTCAGACCGCCCGAAGAAGAAAAAAACACAGAACAAGGGACCCACACCCAAACTTCCCTCCACCCAGGGCTGAAATATCTTGTCTCCTGATTGGTCCTCTGGTCAGGTGTTTAGTTCCCTGTTTGTTAACCCTTTCCAGGTGAAAGAGACATTAACCCTTAACAATCTGTTTATGACAGCACCGGCATGCTGCTACCCTGCACTTGTAATAACTTTTACATTGCTTCACCAAATGGAAATCACTCCCATTCCTATATTAGTGAACATTAAATTGGAGCCAGAAATGTACCAGACTCCAGGGTGGCTCCTGCCTCTTCCCTTTCTGCCGCCAGTTCTGTGGCCAGCCATTCCCTGGTGGGGGTCATCAAAAAGCTCCTCCAAGTACAGCCCCACGATGTTCTGCTGCTGCTCCTGTAGCAAAGCCTCTTCGGGAAGCACTGTCAGCAGCCGAGTCACTTCGCTGGCCTCATTTTGCATCTGCTGCTCCCATCAGTTCCCATGCTGGAGTCTGGGGCCATCAGGTTGCTATCCTGGCTGACCAATTCATCATCCACTCTCATCGGCGCCATTCTTGGTGCACTACCCAACACCCGGTTAAACTCATAAAATGGGCTGATATCAGTGAGTTGCCCAAGGTGCAGTTCTGGTCCCTGGTTTTCTGGTAATCAGTCTTGAGCTGCTTATTCCACTCACAGCTGGTCTGGTACATTTACAACGCTACCAGCTTCTTCGCTATATGCTGGTATGCCTGGTCATTTCTGGTACTCTTATTAAAAGCCACTTTTATTGGTCTTGCACCAGAGATTAACCAGAATCTGGCTGTGTTCCCATGCCCATAAAGCAGTGTGCTTTGCAAAAGACTTCTTCTGATCAGTATCCATTGCAAATGCAGAAGGGTCTCGGAAGGTTGCAGCTTGGCGTTCAGAATACAATGGAAGGGTTAAACACTGATTCACCAAGATGCTGTACTACAACAAGAGGGTGTTGCTTCCATTTTCCTGGAGTCATTTGGTGATTCTTGTAAGAAAGAGGACAAAAGAAGTTGGCCCCTGGAATTGTGGGATTCTTTTGGCAGACTCTCAGGATTTGAGTCTAGGGGTGGGCTGAATCTACTCTTCAAAGTGATAGGGCTTGAACCCTGGGCCCTGGCCTCAAACCATTCACCCCCACATGGTCCTAGGACCCTTGGTCCAAGCCTGAGATTTGTGTGTAGACAGAAAGGGGATTAGAGCTCAAGTCTGAGTCTGAACCTAGGCTTACACTAGAGTATAGGCATACCCAATGGGGCCATTACTTCCCTTCTTATGCAGGTGGTCAGGGCATGTTTAGGCAGGGGTGGAGAGTGGCTGGAGCCATGGTTTTCATCCATTCCCACAACATGTCAGCTCAGCTCTGCTTGCTGGAAGAACAGGGAAGTCATCTGCTTCTGCTGTAGATTTGTACCAGGTTACGTCCCCCTGGAGCAAGGTGTGGAGGAGCCAAGAACCACATTGTGACCAGGGTCTGCTCCAGGGGCAGCACAGGTATGCTCAGGGTTGTTGGCAAAGACACACATTTGCCTAAAGGCACAACCAAAACTAGCCAGCCTACGTTTCTGCTTAGAACTCCTTGGGTTCAGCATTTATCATTGTGGATTGCACCTGTTTCGCTAAACTCTAGTGTGCTATAATAATTATTATTATTTCAATATACAGGAGAATATTTATTCCATCTGCATGTTTAATTAATTACAATTAGATATAAATCTGTAGTTGTTACTACCTACCCAAACCATATGAAAGAAGTTTAATTGCAAGAATGTGTCATTTGAAGCAGAGCTATTCAGATAACATCAGATAGATTTTAGCATTCGAGTGTTTATGAGTTTAAATCTCTTTTGCTTTCACGCTTTAGTGTGAATGGTTAAGTTCTGCCAAAGCCTTTCAGTGCTTGGTAAATCTCTATGGTTTTTTCATAATATGCTGAATTAATCTGATAAACCTTGAACTCTGTAACTGCAGGGTAATTCAGCATTCTGTGTTATTTTGTCTCCATTGTCGAGAGGTGAAGGGGAAATAATTTTAATGGAGTGGGAATTGTGATGGGAGAAGCTTCACACAGTTCTACCAATAAAAAATGAAATAGATCTTTAATATACCACCCCATCCTATGAGTAAGGATAAACTAAATAAGAGTGCACTGCAGGTTATGTTAACTAGAACATATGTAGCAAAGAGAAATATATATGGCAAATGAAAACATTCCTAACAGTGAGCTCTATCCAGATCCAGTTACAGTCTAGCGTGACAGCAGGACAGCCTCCCAAGGGAAAGGGTGGAAGTGCAATGACTGAAGTCAGTTCAAACTGTATGGGAAAAGGTCCTGGAGTGCTGGCCTGGAACTGAGAGCACTAGGGACCCGGTCCTCAGAGATTGGGTCTCATGCCTTACTTTTTCTTGGGACCATGCAAACTGTAGGTCATCCAGTCATTTCTATGCTTCAGTTTACCCATCTGCAATAGGGGTGACATGACTACCTCATAGGGCAGGGGTGGCCAACCTGTGGCTCTGGAGTAACATGCGGCTCTTCAGAAGTTAATATGCGGTTCCTTGTGTAGGCACTGACTCCAGGACTGGAGCTACAGGCAGCAACTTTCCAATGTTTCAGGGGATGCTCACATGTGAATATGTCAGGCTTGCTATTGACATTCTATATCTTACAAGTGACCTGAACCCCTTGGCCAAAGGCACCAGAATTTTTCATGCCTCAAAACTGAAGTAGTGGCATTATGCAGTTGTGACTCTTTGAAGACTATTTATTCAGGGAGACATTAGTGTAAGTAACTGACACATGTACATTGCAGAATATGGAGCAGTACAGGGCAGGGCATCTTCCTTCTTTATGTGCCGAACTGAGATGAAGCTAGAGCTAGGAGATGATTTTCATAATGAAAATTGAGGTTTCAGAGAAAACAAAGGGCAAAGTTGGCAGGAAAAGGACTTTGGATGATTTTTTTTAAATATGATCAATGGGAAATTATTGAACAAAAATTACAGAACAAAAACTTTTCATAATTTCATACTGAATTGGAATTTTAATTTGGTTTGCATTTTCAAAAAACAACTTTTTTTCAAATCTTGGATTTTTGGTTTTCTCCGTCTCCCCCTTCCCCCCCCCATTTTTGACACTCAATGCATAGAATCAATTGTGTCTAGATTTGTTGTTTTTCATTTCTCCACTCTAACTTGTTCAGCTGTGAAAAAATTAATGTAAAGAAGAGAAAACATGAAAAAAAAATCGAACAATCCTAGACATCTTTTATTCTATTGAACTCAGTGGCCAGTGGGGACAAAGGAGAAGGGGAAAAACAAAATTTCAAAAAGTTTCAAAACTATTTCAATTAAAAAAAACAATGTTTTCTTCCTTTTGAATTCTGCAAAATGGATGCAAGTTCATTTTTTTCTTTTTCTTTTTGCTAAATTGTTCTTCCATTTTTACCAATCTCTAAATGGGGAACTAACCTGCTCTAGCTATGTTAGAACAGAGAAAGCATGAGCATTGTGGGGTTTGAGTAGATGCTGCGTGATTGCTTGTGTGTGTAAATATTACTGTTTGGTGTTCAAATGCAATTAGCATATTCCTGAAGTGGACTTTACAGTAGTCCAGATAAGTTACCATGTAATAAACTCAGTCCCCTTGGAACAACACTGAATACAGACAGATTGTGCAGCTAAATAAACTCCTTACTTGTCACGTCATTAAGATCTACTTTTGTTTCTGCCCAATAATTTCTTAGAAGCAGTGTATCTAATTATTTATCCCCCATCAGGGAGAGAGATATAGAGTCCCAGTTCAACTCACCAATGTTCTTCATCATATATATATATATATAGGCCTTTGCTTTTTTTAAAAAAAACATACTGGAATTCTGCAAATCACATGTAAGCAGGCCTGCAGCAATTAAGTAATACTAGTTACTCTAGCGCATGAACTAACAAAGTAGGTTCTAAATTTTGGAATCCACTGCACACATATATATATATCAAAGGGCGGTGCTCTTAACCACTATGCTATCCAGTCATATATATATATGCGTAACTGGATAGCATAGTGGTTAAGAACACCGCCCTTTGATACGGGGACCGCCCTTTGATACGAGAGACCGGGGTTCAAAGCCCGGTTGATACCCACCTTTCCAGTAGGGGTCTTTGGGCAAAAGAGTGACACGAACTAGGAGAGTAATGCCGCCTCGGACGTCGCCTGGATTAACAAGGTCCGTGCCAGATGTTGAGGAACCAGGACAATCTGACTATAAGTGGGCTACTGGAACAAACCATTCATGGATGAGACAAGAGAACCTGGAATTGATGGAATGCTACTACAACAGTAGACCTAATGAGAGGGGATATATGAAACGTATGAGGGGA
>NC_133769.1:18690357-18693576 GCF_003597395.2 Chelonoidis abingdonii | reverse complement strand
ACATCAGAGCTCTCTGTCCAGAAGAGTGCAGTGCTAGGAACAGCTAAGATACTGTGCAGAACCCTCAAACTCCCAGGCCTCTGGTAGAGGACCCGAGGTTGAGGAAGACAGATACCACCCATAGGGGTGAGAGGGGAATTTTTATATATATATATATTATATATTTAGTGTGTGTGTGTGAGAGAGAGAGAGGTATCTATATAAAAGTCAAGTCTTGAGTAAAAGCAAAAGTCTTCAGGAAATAAAATCAAATCATTAACAGTGATATGAAACAGCCTCCATCTGTCATTTATTCCAAGTTTGGCAAAAATGTTGAAAGAGCTGAGACATTTTGGCATTTAAGAAGAAACCAAGCTAGTTCTTTCAACTATTTCCTCTGGGAGTACATTGAAGTCAGCCCCAAAACATCAGCAGGACATCTAACACTAACACACACACAGGCACACAGACAAAGGTAAGTGGATTCACACACACAAAACGAATTGATTTTTAGGCTTTAGAAAATGTGCCTTACATTTGCTCCAGGAGTACTGTATTGTAGCCATCCTATTACAAACTATACCAGCCTATCTAATTTATATTTCTCAATTAAAAGGTTCATATTTCTTTTCCTTCAGGAATTGCAATTAAAAAGAAAATGGAAATATTGGAACCAGCTTTTGAAGGTAATTCCAAATGTTTTTTTTTAGCTGACAACTTAGATCTCTTCACCCCACCCCAGCCAACCTGTCTGCTATTGCGTATCCTTTTAGGCCTTCCGTCTCCTCTTTATTAGACATTACTCATTAGACCTTCCTCCTTCGCTCTCTCATGGAACCCCTCTTGCTCATCATCCGAGGACTATCCTTCCAGACTTTCCTTTCCCAAGGCTATTTGCATTCCATTCAATTAGTCCTAAATGAGATCTTTCTAATCATCTAGTGGTTTAGGTTAGAAACAGAAACATCCTATTATCCAAAAGGGAGACTCTTTGCATGACAACTTCCAGCTGAAAAAAGATGGTTAGTGAGTGACATGAATACCTCTAGATCAAGCAAGCTGTGCTGTTTTTGATGCTGGGTGGAACTATTCTTTTTTCTTTATTCCTTGTACCAATTGCATAATTTACTTAGGGTATGTCTACACTACCTGCCAGATCCGCGGGCAGTGATCTATCCAGCAGGGGTTGATTTATCATGTCTAGTCAAGATGTGATAAATCTATCCTCAAGTGCTCTCCCCTTGTCTTCTGTACTCCACTGCTGCCGTGAGAGGAGCAGGCGGAGTCGACGGGAGAGCAGCAGCAGTTGACTTAATCGCAGTGAAGATACCACGGTGAGTAGGTCTAAGTATATCAACTTCAGCTATGTTATTCACATAACTGAAGTTGTGTAACTTAGATCGATCGCCCCCCCCCCAGTGTAGAAAAGTCTGTGCCCATCTTTGCCATTATTTTATTATTTAACATTTATATCTCTGTTGCACTCAGAGCCCCAAATCACACTTCCATTGTGCTAGGTGCTGTACAAAACAAAGGAAGACCCAGTCCCAGCTCCAGAGGGCAGGGCAGAGGTGGCCAAGTGTTCCTGGGATATGACCTGGGTCATTATAGTCTGGCAGATTATACTAAACCAGATGGAATATGAACATCCAAATTCAGGACCTTATTAAGGCAAAGTTCATAGCAGAGGGTGCAGTGTCTTTCAACTACTTTTGTTCCTATTTATCTGTGAGTCAGGGTGCGGCTACCTAGACGTGAGCATTAATACTGGTGCAGTGGAGGAACACTCTGATTCCAGATGCTCTCCAGTTGTGGGTGCACTACTCTGTTATTTTCCAATTAGTGTACATGATTAAAAGACTGATCCTTTTAATGTCTAGGAGTAACATCTACAATGTACCAGGAACTGTTGTCTCTCCCTCTGTATATAGGTTCTGCACCCACTAATTCTTTCAGACACACCAAAACATCAGCTTCTCCTGGACAGCCACCAGCACATGTTCCATACCAGCCTTCAAGTCTGAGCCACATAACTCACAGTCACTGTCCACTCTGCTCCCTTGTCTTGGGTAAAATTTTGATGTGATCTGAAGAGCCAAGAATCCTGATTAAGGACCCAGTCCTACTGAAGAAATGGGACTGACTTCAATGGGAGTCCAATTTGGCCCTTTTTCTTTCGCTGATCTTTGAAAAATGCACATAGGTTTCTGAAAAACCCGGTGTGCCTCAGCACATCTGCTGTGTATCCAAGTGTAGTAACTTTTAAGATGACGCCAAACAGTCCAGCTGCAGGAGGTGTACAGCCAGCCAGCTTGTTGTTTCTTTTTCCATCTTCTTTGTGGCTCTATCAATACGCAAACTCCTTAAGATGAGGGCTCAACCTAGTTGATTTGCTTTCCATTCTGGGTATGTGTGTTCGTCATCCTCAAACAACATCTGAGGGACTTGCACCTCACCTTCACTCTCTAACGCTGCTCCCGATTCCTAAAGAACAGAGCGGAGAAACCAGGATCTTTCTTGCTGGCAACAGAATAACGTTTTGTGCAAAAAGCACTTTTTGTTTATGCTTCTATTTAGACTATTATGGACAAACTCCTGGAATTTAAGAGCTGGCATCCATAGAAACATAATATTTGTAGGCTGGAGTCATAGGGAAGATGTGTGACTATAAATGTTCTGAAAAAAACTTGTCTTTATTTTAAGTGGAGAAAGTGCAAGGTTTCTGCTCTGACAGTCATGTTGTTTGAAACGAACAAGTATACATGACCATGTATATGCTGAACTAACTGTATCTTTCTAGACATGCTCTGTGCAGGACACTGTTGCACGCAGACAAATTTCAGGAAGAAATACCACAAATATATCAATATTTCTGTATGTATGTTCATTGCTCCTTACTCCTTCTAGTGGAGATAATGCAGTGGTCATAATCCTGGAATACCTATACTTTCCCCCTGGAACCTAATGCAAATTTTCTCCAAAAGAGAGGGAGGCCATACTTTCAGTGGGTTCAATTCAGTACCGTATTTCTCCCTCCCGTCTTTCTCTCTGTCTAGCTATACATATCTGGGCACTTATCACCTTGTTAATCTGATATGACATCTGATCACTGGTATGTTACTGTCATAAGGTATAATTCCCAAATCTGAACCTTAGCGTCCAAAATTTGGGTACCTGCATGAATTCCTCTAAGCTTAATTACCAGCTTAGGTCTGATATGCTGCCACCAATCAAAACTCT
>NC_133769.1:18612526-18690189 GCF_003597395.2 Chelonoidis abingdonii | reverse complement strand
CCCCCACCAGTCCTGGTGAGTTATCCCAATCCCTTGGGATAAAACAAGGGAAACAAGAAAAAAAAATCAGGTTCTCTAAAAAGAAATCTTTCTTTTAATAAAAGAAAGGAAAAAGTAAAGAATTATCTCTGTAACTTCAAGATGTAAACATTACAGGGTCCTATAGCTACAGACACCAGAAAGAAACTTTTCCCCCAGTACCAATACAAATCAAAATATTCCCAGCAACTACACATATAAAAGTTAACCAGCCAGATCCACAACTGCAAATAGACTAAAACAAACAAAAAGCCTAAACCGCCTGTTTTTATTTACTATTTGAACAGAAACTTAGAGAGCCTGTAGTAATGTCTGGTCTCTCTCAGACCCCCCGAGAGAAGAACACCCACAACGGACACACACAAAACTTCCCTCCACCCAGGTTTAAAAGTATCTTGTCTCCTGATTGGTCTTCTGGTCAGCTGTTCCAGTTCCCTGCTTGTAACCCTTTACAGGTAGAAGAGGCATTAACCCTTAACAATCTGTTTATGACAGTTACCATATAAATAGGCTTAGGCTTCCTCCATTCCATGTCATCGACTTCTGGACTTCTGCGGGAAGGCCAGGGTGACAGCCCACATTCTACTTGAAGGAGTTTTCCAAGACTGCTTCCGCTGAGCAGTTATCTTGCCTTCCTTGTCTTTAGCAGCAAGAGTGGAAAAAATACTCCTTCACTAGCATGTTGGGTAATTCCTTTTCTGATACTTATTTCATTTGGCCAATACAAAAATCTCGCAGCAACTGTATTAACTGAAGCCAGCAGGTTTCTCGCAATTCCACTCAAGATAGTGATTTCCCACATCCTGGTTTGGGTTGACACACAGATTACATAGTGGATTTGCCCCTAAAAATCACCATAGAGTGGTCTCCAATCAGACACATTTAAAGTCACCATACTATAGTACTGAGATAATCCCCACATTTCCTATTCCAAGCATAAACTCTTCAGGGCATCAGCCTTGTCTGCCCATGTGTTTGTACAGTACCTAGCACAACAGAACCATGATCTCGCTCATGGGCCCTATGCATTGTCATAAACAACAAGAACTAAGAATATCATCACTTTATGAAAAGGCTTGTCTTTTTAAAATGTATCTGTTTTAATAAAGTACACTATAGAAAGAGCAATACATTCTCTAAAGCATTGTTTATCCTTTCTTATTGTCATAGATGTCTTTAACACTACAGGCTACTAAAATTTCCAAATGGACACTTCTTCTCTCATATGTTTCCTGAAGGCCTCAACTTTCAGATGTTCAGCTTCTCAATTCAAGGGGGAAAAGAATACTGTTTCCCATATTTTAACAGCTGACACCAAATCTTTCATTCTGTGGCTTAGCCTAAGTTCCAAAGTTATCTTAGTGATTTAGTCATACCTCTGGTTTATCCCCCCCATCTGGAGAATGTGCTTCTTCTCTCTATTTTGCTGTGCAGATACTCTTTGGTTTGGCCTCATGGAAGAATCTTAGTAAAAAAAAAAAAAAAAGCTTTATAATCCTCTGTTTTTCTAACCAATGATCCAATGGTATTTCAAATTTTTATGTCAAAATTCCTTTTGTAAGCAAAATTAGGGACTGTGTCGTATCAAAAAGATATTCGCTGCTCTCTAAAGGCAATAAAAGTCCAGCATAATTTAAACACAAATACAGCAGAGGCCCTGAAGTGGAATAATTGACAGATCTGGGGATGAGGTACAGCAGCAAGGCCTTCCTGAGAAGTTGTGGATGCTCAACAATATTGGGCCAAATGACTAATAAATTAACCATCACCCTAAGGAAGGGTTTTCAAGTAGGTGAGAGTTAAAGAGCCAGATTCAGTCTTTGGGTAAGAGGACACAATTCTGTTGCCTTCAGTGGTGTATCACATATATACATCCAGGGTAAAATTTTCAAACACTTTTAAATGACTAATGACCCTAAGTCCTATTTTCAAAAATGACTTAGGCACCTTCAGCTCATTGACATTCAGTGTTATGTAGGCTTCTAAGGCCCAGACCCTCAAAGGTATTTAGGCTCCTAACGTCCATTTGAAATCAGTGGAAGTTAGGTGCCTAAATACCTTTGAGGATCTGGGCTTACGTGCCTAAGTGACTTTTGAAATTGGGACATAGGTGCTTTTAAACATTTTATCCCAGGTCTAAATCTGGCCCAAGAGCTCTGGCATAGCAATATGTGGTACATACTAGATGTTCCTATTCCTGCTATTTGCATTCATCTCAGCCCCTCCCGCACAAAAATCTTCAAAATGCCAATCTTGCCCATTACAGACAACAGATGTCAGGGCACCGATGACTATATTTTGTTGAGGGTAATGGCATTTTAAGATTAAAGATGGTGAAAGCCATAAAACAGTTGCAAGTGAGTTGACCAACCTGCCACACAATGGAATATGGCCTATCGGTTTACTGCCAGAGCCAAGAGTTTTCCTTTAATATTGTTTGAAGACAACGAGTGTAAAGGAGCTCATTTATCCATGTATAAATTCCAAGTAATTCTTGACAACTTTCTGTAATACTAAGTTCAAAAGAAAGCATTAAGCATCCGTAGTAAGGTTGCACAGTGGAAGTCACTAGGAGAGTGTAAATTCTGGGTTAGAAGAATGTAGGTTCCAACAGCAATATTAATTCAGCTGCAGCGGACATAATGGATGTTTTATAGTATATGTTTCCTGACATACATAGACCATATTAAGTTGCAGAGTTCGATAGAAAAAAACAACTCTGACCATACGTACAATGTAAATGAATTAATATTACTGTTGGAATCTTACATTTAAAAGCAGCCACATCCTATGTAAATTCCACTGCCGGTCAATAAATCAGTATTCCCCATAGGGTCAAGATATCTTTTCTTAATGAATTAATTATACCACACTTCCTCTCTTATTGTTTGTTTTAACTCTGAGATCTAGCTGCTTTGTTTTATAGGTGCCAAGATTTTTCATAGCAGAATGACCTTCCAAAAATCCAGCGTGTGCTACTTGGTTTCTGCCTTTTAATGGCAGATCTTTTCTAAGGCTGCATCTGATTGATGGGTCAGTGCCCATAATGAGACAAACATTGGGCATATATTTGTCCTTGCACTTTGTCTCCCTTTCACCATTAAGCACTGGCAAGGATGAGACACCTGAAATGAAAGAATGTCTTGTAAAACTTCTAAAGCTTCAATGTTATGCTTTAGGGAACATTTTAAAGACTTTAAGATGAGAGAACTAGTTGCAATGAGGTGAAAAATAAACTTTAAGGAGAGATTGCAAATAAAACCTGAGCATGTTATGCTTTGCGGATCAGCATTACCCAAAAGGAAAACATTAAAGCAATGGAAGATTTGGGAGAGGTAATTTTTGTGATCTAGTGGACAGAGCACTAGAATGGGAGTCAAGACAGTTGAATTCAATTCCTGGCTAGTCCACTAATTTCCAGGCAGCTTTGGGCATATCACTTCCCTCTCTGTGCCTCAATTTCCCCAGCTGTAAATAAGGGATAATGATATTGATCTCCTTTGTAAAGCAATTTGAGATCTACTGATAAGAAGTGCTGTGTAAAAACTTACTAAATATTCTTCACTATATGGTTGACCAACCATCAGGTAGGTCAACAACGACTCTTTTTAGTTAGGTTACATTAGTGGTTTACAGCCAGTGATCTGCAGACTCCTGGGGTGCTGCAGACTATGTTTAAGATTTCCAAAGGGGTCCACACCTCCATTTGAATTTTTTTAGGGGCCTGCAAATGAAAAACAAGTTGACAAGAAATGAGATAAACACAAAAAAGCACCCAAGACATGGGCTTAAATGTTAGCTCAAAAATTAAATGAAAAAACAAAAATTTCTGCACACAAAAAAACAAACAAAAGTCAAACCAGCATCTGAATGAAGAGCATCTACAGTTATACTCAGGCAAGACTGAGAAGATAGTGGTAAGTGGGGGAAAGTGCTTCAAATAACTTGCCTTCTCTATAACATCCTCCACTGTCAAGAGCTTTGTCAAGTCATTCCATAGTTTTGGGGACCTTTTTGGTGCTCTCAGTGGTAATGGAGACCCAAAGAGTCATGGTGACAAAAAAAAAGAAAAAGTCCACTTCTATCTTCAATTGATTGGAATGTTATGTTTCAATCAGTCATACACAGACCCGGCCAATCTGATCCAGGCTTTTATGACCTCCAGTTCTGATTATTGCCGTTCTTATCTCAGGATAAGGCCACATGCCCTGAGAAAGCGCTAAGTGGTACCAGGTATAGCAATTTGTCATCTTAGCAACACAAATCACAATAAGCACATCCTCATGCTCCACCATCCACACCGTCTCCTTATTGAATAGATCCAATTCAAGGTTGCTGTCCTGAGAGTCAAAGCTGAGAATGGGCTTCACAAAAGCTATCTAAGAAATATTCTGTGCTTCTGTGACCTTGACCTATCATGGCAACTACAGTCCCTTGGCACCATCACTCTGTTGACCAACAATAAGAGGCTCATGACATGTGAGACAGAAGTTTCATAGCAACTGAATTTAGTCTAGTCTGATTTTCAGAGATGCTGAACATCCACAGATAGCATTAACCTAAGTACCTGTTAATCTGATTGCTCAGTACTTCCAAAAATCAGTTTATTTACTAGGTACCTCAATGGGGAGTCAAACATTAGGCATCAAATTCTGAAAATTTTATCTTAAATATTATTAGACAAATAATCTTTCAAACAAAATTACACCCGAGTGCAAAAACTTATCTGTTCTTACCACAGATGATTGTGAATCTTAGTCATCACCACACTGGCATTAATCAACTGTTCACAGTTCATTATTTTCAATTTAAAGATAATGTTTAAGAAGTAACAATAGGATTGAAAACTGGGTTTCAGCCTAGATGTTAACTCCTTATTACCAGGAAAAGTCTCTAAAGTTGCTAAGGTTGGCCATGCTATATAAAGCAAATTAGTTAATAGGAGATCTCTATGGAAAGAGAATGGATAAGACTCTTTTTCTATGCTGGTTTTTTCCATCAATGCTGGAGTGCCTCAAAAATGAGAGTGAAAAATGCACTAAATGGCAGTGACTATTTAGAGACTCCTTACACATGGATCATTGGCAGAGCCATTACAGTGGGTCTATCATGCAGTTACCTACTAAAGGCCTCTCCATTAGGACTATAATTGGCATAATAAACCCCCAGTCTGTGTATCACATCCTAGGAAGAACTCTTTAATATGTAATCAATTACTAAACAATCAACCAGCCACATCAGCTCCTATGGCTCTCATTAGCCAGAAGATACCAGTCTTTGAATTCTTGCCATCCCATCAAGGTATCTTAGGTATCAAACTCCACCACACCAGGTCCAACTGCGTTCATGTCAGATCTCACAAACTAAACATGGATAGGCCTGGTGTGTGAATGGGAAGAAGCACTGGAGGACTACAAGTGGTGTTTGTAATTCAGTCGCTGGCAGATTCTGATTGATTACTGAATCAGTATCTCAGCATAGCAACAGGAACACTATACTGCAGGAGGGACTGTCTTTAACAGTAAATGTGAAAGTGATTTCCTAACCCAGAGTGCCCACTCATATAGGATAGGGCCAGAGCGGCAGAAAAAACTTTGCAAGGTTCCCCCAGCAAATCCCTATATCGTACAAGAGTGGTCTGGAGGGGATCTGAACAGGGAGGGGTGAGATAATCCTGTAATTTCATTTCAAAGGGGACCACTGACTCCACTCTACATCTCCTGCCCAAAAATGCATTTTCCGTTGACGGGAAAGTATTTCTGAATTTACATGAATTTGCTGAATAGTTTCAGGCTAGATTCACAAAATAGATGAAGGAGATGCTGCCCGCCCTGTAGTTTTTAGCCCTGTGGTTAAAGCACTCAGGTCAGGAGAAGGATTTGAACACAGGTCTCCCTGCTCTCAGGTGACTGCCCTGACCACCAGGTACAGAGTCATTGTCGTTTTCTTACTCAATGACTATTCAAATATTTTATACAAAGTGGAACAGCTTCAACGGGAGAGACTGAGAGATTAACACCAGCATAGATAACTATGTCTGTGAAGACATAGCCTATGTGGTACTGCTGATCATTTGCCCCTTCCCTGCTCTACAGCTTCTCCTGGAGCCTTGCTGCCATTGGCTGGGTCTCCCCAAAGTTGTCCAGCACCAGCCATAGAGAGGACAAAAGTCTGGTGGAGCTCCTGGGGACAGTATCTCAGGAGCCCTCACACTCCCAGTCTGCTGCATAACCACGTCCCTGAGAGTATTCACAAAGGGGCATCCCTGGGTTGCTAGGGAACAGGGGATGGCACTGTGGACATAAAGGAACAACTGTTGAAAAACTTTACTGCATTCTGGAGCCTGAGCAAATGGCCTGCTACATCAGGTAATGGTATGGTCCTATGTTTAGGACTCTGCGTCACCACACAAGAAGCCTCCACTGGATTTCTGAACTCCATTCTTTTGTTTCCATGAGATGGGAACACTGCAGAGTTCACAACAGGGTTTTGTTTCCACTGACCCAAAGGTGGTATTTTGTAGTGAGATAAATCTTGCACATTAATGATCTCACTGTGGAATCTTAAGTGGAGACAAGGCACATGTAGTTTTGGGTAGCTAGTGTAAGCAGAGTCAGGATGAGCTCTACCCTGACATCTGGGAGAAAGAATTTCAGAGAGTGTATTTGCATAGGCACGCCTAACCCATCCCAGGCTGCCGAGCTGTGGGACTGCTTTGTGACAGAAATGACTCAACCTCAGTTGGGTGGTACTTGCTAGACAAGGGACATGGGTTCCAAAACCCAGTGAATTGAGAGAGGCTGGGGACAGGTATCTGTGGCCTGGTGGTGTAGCTCCTTGTGGAGCCAGAAGCACCAGTTCCACCCCCTCCTCTCTCCACTGTGGAATGTCAGAGTTGATTTTTTATTCCCTTAAGAATCTAGATACAGGTTACTGAGCTGAACTCACTTTGGGCTAATGGTGCACTAGCACTGGGGCTCCCCTACTATGAGCTGAGATCACTAAGAGTTGAAATCACTAAAGAGCTGGAATTACTGAGCTGAGAGCACTGAGTACTGTGCTAACTAGTGGGGGAGCCTGAAGCTATACTGCGGAACAGAGCAGCTGGCAGAGTGGAATGGAGCAGTTTGTTGGGATAGCTGGAGCGGATCACAGGACAGCTGGTGGGCGGCAGAGCGGCTGGCAGAGCGGAGTAGCTGTGGGACGGGTGGAGCGGCCCACAGAGTGAGCGGAGCCGAGCAGTTTGCAGGGACAACTGGAGCAGCTCACGGGACAGCTGGTGGAGCAGAGCAGCTGGTGGAGCGGAGCAGTTTGTGAGGACGGCTGGAGGAGCAGAGTGGAGTGGCTGGTAAAGTGGAAGCAGTTCGTGGAGAAGGCGGAAGCAGAACCCACGGAGAGGCAGGGCAGTTGGCCCGGACCACGTAAGGTGCCCCTTTCTACCCAGGCTGGGGGAGGGACCTCTGCAGATAGACTCTCGAACTTTGGGGCTGCACTGACCCAGGACAGGGACATTTGGGGTATTGGACTTTGGAGTCTTGGGGTGATTTGGGGGTTGCTTGACTCAAGAGACCAGGGAAAAGGACATGGCCCAGTTTCCTGGGGTGGGTCTTTGTTCACGGTTTGGTCTATGAACTCTAGTTAAGGTGTTTTCCCAATTTAATGCTTGTTGTTTATCTCATGTAATTAAACCTTTTCTACTACACCAAGACTCTGTGCTTGCGAGAGGGGAAGTATTGCCTCTTCGAGGCACCTAGGGGTGTGTGTAAGATTTTCCCAGGTCACTGGGTGGGGGATCGAGCTGGTTTGGCATTGTGTTATTGAAACGAAACCCCTGGATACTGAACCCGGCCCTTGTTGCTGCCAACTCAGAGGGGCAGAAGGGTTACACTAGAAAAGAGCAACAGCATATTCCCACTGTGGTTGACTTTGCCTAGTTTACCTTGCAGTAGAAATACAGATGCCTTCACTCCACTTGATTTTACAGTGGGATTGCAAGTACCCATTAGTTATCCCATGGTAAAAACACAAGATTTTATGTCAGTGAAGGCACAGCTTATTTTGTAACATAGACACTCCACACACATTGGTTCATAATAGAGGCTTGCTCTATGGTTCAGCATGAGAAGTGGCTATATTAGCAACTTACAACACATCCAGAAACTCTTGTCTAGGCATGGTCACTAACCTCATCTCCTCTGGAGTGACAGGACAGGAAAGACGTGCCCTGCAATGATCGTGGAGTAACATTAATACAGGTTGCTGGCAGCCACAATACATGGTTGAACTGAACTTTATTTATAGGCTTTTGTACAGCGCTTATTATTGACTTACAAGTACCCCATGGGGATTTTGCTGAAGACTTCAGGTTCCTCTTGATTGATAACTGCACTGAGACTGTCTTAAATCTCTCCTCAAATCTGCTCAGGGCTCCATAACTGATAGCTAAGGAACCCTTTGCATTTTATTGATTTCAGTAGCCTGTACATTTCATCGTCTTCTGGGCAGGGACCTGTCTTGTTATCCATTTGTAAATCACCAGCTGCATGTTCGCATGTCATCCAAATCCCCACTGAAGACAAGGGAAAGACTCTGAATGCTTTGATAGGTTTTGGCCCCAATCCTGCTTCCACTGAATCCAGTTGTGCTGGGTCAAGCTCTATATAAATTAATTAATATAATTCATAATGACTGTCATATTTTATTGGTAAATTTCTGTTGCGCCCTTTATAGTTTATCACTATAAAGTACCAAAAGTTGTCTTTTATAATGAATATTCTGAAGATAAGATGCTTCCTTCGAATATTTTGCATAGGATACAGAAAGAAGACAAGTGCCATTTTTCCACAGTTCTTTTCCATACTAAACGGTATATGAAAACACCAGAGAGAACCATTGGATGCTGACCTGATGTTATTTCTATTCAGGAAATGAAATAGTTTTTTGTATACTTTAACACCAAGATGATCTCGGTTTGAATTCAAAACTGTAGACATAGGTTGCCATCTTGTGGCAAACGTGTTTTTGAAAACACTGCATAGGGTCTTTGTTGATTAAATAGTCACCATCACCCTTGGGCAAAGTCTAGTCCAAAGTTTGGACTCCAATATAAGGAGTCACATTCAAACCTGGTGTAAGCAAATGAAATTCCATTTACTTCAGTGTGCTGTGGATCAGGCCAACTAAGAATTCTTAGTATTTCTTTTTCTTATCTGAATGTAAATGTTAGCAATTTTTCTGAGAAATAAAATTATCTGAGATGAAATAATGACCATAGTGCTGTGCAAATCTCATCCTGTTCATTTAGAGCCCTATTCTTCCACTTTTGTTCTGGGGGCTATAGGCTGGAGGAGTTCAGGGTCACAGGGGTGTCTGCAATGCTCAGAGGACTGTAAAGCAGATAGCAGGGGTGAGTTCTTGCAGGTGTCAGTTGGAAAAGAGTAGGATGTCCATTGATCAGTTATGAAGGCTATGCTCTGCCTTTCCTACAGTCCAGGCTATTAAGGCTCTATCTGGTCCTGTGCACTGCCTAACACAGTGCCTCTCAACCTTTCTAGATTACTGTTCCCCTTTCAAGAGTCTGTTTTGTCTCATGTGCCCCCAAGTTTCACTTTAAAAACTTGCCAAGTCAGACATAAAAATACAAAAGTGTCACAGCAATTACTGAAAAATGGCTGACTTTCTCATTTTTCCCATATAATTATAAACTAAATCAATTGGAATATAAATATTGTACTTGCAGTGTACTGTATACAGAGCAGTATAGAAAGTCATTCTCTGTATGAAATTTCAGTTTGTACTGGCTTTGCTTGTGCTTTTTATGTAGCCTGTTGTAAAACTAGGCAAGTATCTAGATGAGTTGATGTACCCCTTGGAAGACCTCTGCTTACCCCGGTTGAGATCCACTGGTCTAGAACTCATCGCTAAGTTGCCTGCTGGAGCTCTCCAATAGAGGGAATGTTTCTGTCTAATTTCCCATTTATGTCCTCTGAGAAAAAGAGCTGTGTATGCTCTTCCATCTAAATGTTCTGATGGGAAAATTCCTTCCCTGGACTCCCATAAGTTCTTTTTGTGAGGTGAGGGCACCCCCTTCACCATCTATTGCAGAATGGGGAAATCAGGCCAGACCCTGCAGCTGAATTCTAAGGAAAGGACTCCTTTACACAAGACTTTCTCAGTGGAAATGGGCTAGGAACTAAGGTCCAGACCCTCAAGGTATTTAGACTCCTAATGTCCGTTGAAATCAGTGGAAGTAACGAGGTTCAAACCTTTGAAGATCTGGGGCTTGTTCACTCCTTTTCTTCACTAGACTTTTCTGCTTATTTTTAATAACTCTCAAGTTTTTAAAACTGATCTGGAAGTTAAGCTACAAATACCAGTGGTCTGGACCAAATATTGAGGGAGCATTCAGATGAGCATTTGCAAACCTGTTAACTACTGGAGCGGTGTGGGACTGAGGGTTCTGTCCCATGGAAAGTTTTGCATTTCTGAGATGTTTTTCATTCCAAATCTGACCAAAGTTTCGGAAATAAGAATGTTTCCATAAAATAGAAATTTTCAAAAATTCTGTTTTTAATATTTAAAAAAAAAATCTGGGAAGGCAAGCTGGCTCCCTAACTGTTCACCTGGTGGGCAACCAGGGGTGGGCAGCCTGGGAAGCCCACCTGTCAGGACAGCAGAAAATTAAGCAGACAGGTGCCTGGTTTCCATGAAAACTTTGGATATAATCATTACATCTCCATGGAACACTTTGATTCTATCAAAACAGTTGTCTAGAGGAAAATGCTGATCAGTTGGAACATATATGACCGGCTCTGTGTCAAGCTGATTCACAATCAAGTAACCCAAGATAAAATTTCTAGTGTAGATGGGTGACTTTGCTAGGGAAAAGGTGTGTTCTGCACTTGAGTTAGCTGACGTGAGTTAAATCCTAGAAAAGACAGGGCACATGAGTTAGCAACCTGCTAACTTGTGTGAAAGCTACAAACTGTCATGTCTTCACTCAGATTTTACCTTCTGTTAGTTAACTCAAGAACACACCTTGTTTCCTTGTGAAAACAAGGCCTAAGGGTCTGATCCAAGGCCCATTAAAGCCACTAGGAGTCAGTTGACTTCACTGAGATTTTTGGCAGGTTTTTAGGCCAAATCTTCAATCTATTTAGGCACCTAACTCCCTGGAGACATAGGCACTTATATACCTTGGAGGCTCTGAGTCTTAGTTCCCAAAAAACATCCACTTGCTCTTTTCAAATTCTCATGTGCATGGACTGTTAAAAAGGAGAAAATATTTAGCAGAGAAAAACAGACTCTCAGCAGCAAGTTATTTTCCACAAGGGAATGGATGTTAGTATCACAAACTATTAAGGAAAGTAGAAAAAACAGGAGGAAAAAGCAAAAGGCATTGCATATACTTGCTCCAACATGGCAAAGATTTCCATGACAAACCAGTTAGTGGTACCACAGTGTATAACATACTAGTTCATTTCAGGATGTTGTATGATACGAGTCTTCAAATGACTTCTTTCCCTCCTTAGGCTTAGAAAGAGTTCACATCTGCTTTGAATGAAAGTTTCAAAGAGACTAACCAGTCCTTTCTCAAAGACAGATAGGTCTGCGCAATCTTCCTGTCTCCTTTGCACGGGAAATCTTTCTTAGCTTCTTCCTCCCACCCTCCCTTTACTGCCTGTATGTACATACTGTACAGTTTACTTACTTCCTGCTCATTGGAGTGCTGAGAAGAGACTGATCTTTATTTTCTTCTCCCTGTCACATGACATAGTGACAGATGGTTAATAAATACATTGGCACATGGCAGGAGTCCAGTGTCTCTAGTGTGGTATTGCCATCTCCAAGCATTAAAAAATCATAAATCAGGATAAAAAAATCATGATTTTTTTTTTGAAAATAAGTTTGGGGTTCTTTTTATTTGCCATCTGGTTTTCTGAGCCTTATACACATGGATCACATTTTCAAACTCCACAATCATGTGGGTTAGAAATTGACTCTTTTCAAAATGAAAGTTGAGATTTTTTACCTAATTGCATGAATCTAAGAGCTGAGGCATTAAGAAAAACACCAGAACCTCAGAGGAAACCTCGGAGAGAGGTACATCACCCTCTCCCTTGTTAGTGAACCACTCAAACCACCCAATAAGTTTATTATTGATGCCTTCATTTTTCCCTTGGTATTGTTGATCTTGTTACATTTTTGTGGGTTCCTACAGGATTTTGTGGGTTTGCTTTCTATGGGATAGTAATATTTTGGGGGAACTTTTAGAGCAAAACCCACAGCCTCCAGCATTTATAGGAAGAATCGCTTTGTTTGGCATTTGCCTTTGGGAATTTTTTAAGCAATTTATACCAAAGAATTTCATAAATAGTTTATGTAAAGAGCACATTTCTAATAACAGTATATTTGTGAACAAACAAAGGTTAATACTCTTTCTCTCTCGCTCTCACATACACACACACACACACACACACTTATTTAAAATGGTAGATCTCTGCTGTCTTTCTATCGGCTAGAGGGGTGAGGAAATAGACAAGACAGATTGTTGCAGATAATGTTCCAGGATGCAGTTTTCTTTAACTGAACTTAATTTAGTGTTTAATTAAATGTGCCACAAAGCAGCTTGAAAGTTGCCAGAGAAAAAGGAAGATGAATTCTTTACTACTGGTTGCATCTCTTGGCTTCCTGAAAACTCACAAAAAGTGTTCTGACAGCCTCCTGCTGAGTATCCGACCATGGTTTCCTGACGCTGGAGTATGGCTCACTGATTTTCAGGGCTGGTCTACACTACGGGGTAAAATCGATTTTAGACACAATTTCAGCTACGTGAACAACGTAGCTGAAGTCGAATATCTAAAATCGATTTACTCACCCGTCCTCACCGCGCGGGATCGATGTCCGCGGCTCGCCATGTCGATTCCGGAACTCCGTTGGGGTTGGTGGAGTTTCGGAATCGATATAAGCGCGCTCAGGGATCGATATATCCTGTCTAGATTAGACGCGATATATCGATCCCCGAGCAATTGATTTTAACGCGCCGATACGGCGCGTAGTCTAGACGTGGCCTCAGCTTTGTTTCCTAAAGGTCTTGGCCATGCAAGAGACCCCGCTATGCCTGGTTATGGAAGAGTAACAATCATTAGCTTTTTAATCTTCTAAATAAGTTATATAGTTTTTAAATCTTCTAAGTATAACTAGGGCCGGCTCTAGCCATTTCGCCGCCCCAAGCACGGTGGCATGCCGCAGGGGGCGCTCTGCTGCTCGCCGGTCCTGCGGCTCTGGTGCACCTCCCGCAGGAGTGCCTGCGGATGCTCCACCAGAGCCGAGGGACCATCGGACCCTCCTCAGGGATGCCTGCGGGAGGTCCACCGGAGCCGCCTGCCACCCTCCCGGCAACCAGCAGAGCACCCCCTGCGGCATGCCGCCCCAAGTACGCGCTTGGTGTGCTGGGGCCTGGAGCCGGCCCCGAGTATGACCATACTCATCTAAACGTCCACGTGAGTGCTCTTTTCCCAGGGGCCTTTCTTCTCCAATTCACGCCAGTGAGACACTACTGATAATGGACTTACAGCAGAAAAAAAATCTAGTTCAAGAACTTCTGTTGTTATTTCATGGGTTGGTTTTTTGTTTTTTTTTTGGGTGGGGTGGGAGTGTTTGCAGTATTGCCCTTTTGCTGAGCAATAGCAGAATTCAGAACGTTGCAAGGGCAGTTTGGAGCAGAAATCGGTGATGGGGAGGCAGATATTTTCTGGGTTATTTATTTATTTACAAGATGTACACGGCCCATTTGCTGAAGCAAGTTGTAACAAATGGTCCACAGGCTGTTGCAGAAGCCTCGGGTAAGGTACTTCTGCTTTATTCCCAGAGGATACTGCCTTTACATCTCCCTCTCTCTCTCTCAGGCTCCCTTTCCTCCCTCAGCTGCTGCAATTTTATACCTGGGAAACCCCAGTCCCAGGATCCCCGCCAACTGCCTATCCTGGAAAGATGAGTCTGGGAGCAACAATCTTTTTGCATAACTGGCCTGAAAGGCAAAGCTACCTCCTAAAGGTTTAAGAGCCCCGACAAAGAAGAGCTTTTTAATCCACACAATCCCCATAGCAACTATCTGAAAGTAATTATTGCGTGGCATCTCTAAGTCTATGAAAGTTTAGTCCTGGGTGCTTATCTATCAATAACTTCTAATCAGTAAGACATTGGCATCTTTCATTAGGACAGTATTTAGTGTCTTAGAAATCTCTTGTTGCTGCTTTCTAACTCTGCTGCTCCTTCTCCTTCTATTATGTCATAAATCTATCCATTAAAGTAGGTGGAGATTTTTCTCTTTGCCATTTCATTCCACATATCTAAATAACCAAAAGACATACCATTCCATTGTCTGAAGGAGGCAATTATTTTATAGAATCTTAACACCATTTTTCTAAAGCCGGGTTCTATTGTCATGCTCCCACTCCTCTTAGTCTCCCATCATCAACAAAGAGAAATCATTTTGTATCCAAGTCTATTTATATACATAGGAGCCTGAAAGGAAATGTTTTAAAAAAGGCTCAAGGTTTCCAGTTTTAAGTGATTTATTATGTATAAAATGAAAGGTTTTGTTCCAGAAGGTACCAGGACTTTGTATTCTCCCTCTTCATTTCAAGCAGCGGTTAGGCTAAGATTACAACAGGTGAAAGTTCTAATGTCTGTTCACCAGACCTTATAAAATAATGATATCCGGGAGCCATTTGGTTCTCATTAGATATGAGACTGGAGCAATGAAAGCTTTTGAGAAAAACAGATCCTATGGCCAAGTTCTTCCTTTCCTCAAACAAAAATGTCCTTCGTAAGCACAGAAGGCCACTTCCAGGGATGTACCATTGGTTTTTAAGGGGCCACTGCTTGCCTTTCACAGGTCACTACTCATTATTTATGTGCTTTAGTCCTGCCAACGGTTTCCTCCTTGCCCACTACATTCTGAGTATCTGAACTTTTTGCATAGTTGGCTTCCATCCCTCACCCATGTGCTCTTCCTGTTGCTCATGGTTGTTCTTCCCAGCACTGTCCAGGGTGTCCTGTACCTTAACCCTTGATCCACATGCCTAGTGGATGGAATCACCATCACCCAAGTGAAGCAGGAAGGGATTTGGAAGGAAGAGGGCAGAAGGTGGCTGACAGGGACTCGTGTATGTGTGATTGGGAACGGATCATTGCAATGAGGTTAAAGTGCTTTTACTACTTGGCTTAAAGTACAAGTACTGGTTTTCTCGGAGACTCATTATCTATCGGATGGCTGCACTATTATCAGGGTATTTTACTGGCATGATAGGCACCTATGGGCCAGATTAACAAAAGCTTTGATTTCCCATTGTTTCAGTGGGACTTAGGTGCCTAGGCACCTTTGAAAATCTCACTAGGCACCTATCTGCTTCTTTAATTGCCTAAATACCTCTGGAAACCGGCCCCTTGTCTGCTGCAGCTTCTTACAGAAACCTGCTTCTGCACTATTGGCCCAATCCCACAAGGTCTGCGGCCCACATCTTTAAAGGTATTTAGGCTGAAATCAGGGGGAGAAAGGTGCCTAAACACCTTGGAGAATCTGAGCCTGAGTCCCTTCAACTCCCACTGATTTCAACCAGAGCTGAAACTGCTCAAGGTATTGCCTAAGTTGCTCAAAAGCTCTGAAGTTCCAGCCTTAGATTTGTCAGACCCATGTCACAGCAGCACACAAAGAGATCTTTCTTCCCGGTGCTCTCAGCTTAACTGAAACCAGTCAACTTATTAGCAAACAGGAGGGGCAGAGGCTGGATTTTTAAGGTAAGCCTATGAGGGTTTGTTTGCCCACTTTCATAAATCATGAGGCAAACCACTAACTGCATCTCATCCTGTATAATCACTGGCTTAATTACCTCTATGGAAACTTTCTCAGATGGTTTTTGTTAGGGACCCTCAGGAATATCTATGGTGAAAATAGTGCAAAAGTACAATTCATGGTGGGCCGTGAGATGCATGTCTACTCAGTACAATAAGATGCTAAAAATAGTCCAGTTATATACTTTCTACCATCAAGAAGATGAAGCGCAGATGTTGCAAAGTGCATGAAAGTGCAGTTCAAGACTACTGAGTATTGCTTCCTTGCATTATAGCACATGTTAGCATTTCTGTGGCTGATTGTTCCTAACAGATGAGATATTCTCATCATCTGTAGCCATCCAGTCTAGAATCCAAGAGGCAGTGGCTAGGATTTAATGCTTTTAGAGATGATGAAACCATCTTCTTTGCCAAATAGAAAGCTCCTTACAGCTCCTGTACAATTTACTGACAGAATCTATGCTTTTTAAAGTATTTTCTTTTCCCTTTTCAGCCTACTTGTAGACAATGATGAATTTGAAGCTCTGTCTGCTCTATGTATTTATATACCCTTCTCACCAACAGCTCCAGGAAAGCTCTTGTTCAAAGTTTACCACCATGAGTGAAGGGGAAATCCAAATGATTTACCCCTCTTTTAATTCTACTATCATCCCTGCCAAGGAGGAAGGTTAGAGCAGTGGTTAAGGTGCCCACTTCCCAGCTCTGGTCAGTTCTTCATCTTTAAAATGGAGATCACAGCATTTCCCTATCTCACAAAAGTGTTGTGAGCATAAATACCTCGAAGACTGCAAGCTGCTCAGAGACTGCAGTGATGAGGGCCATATAATAATACTCAACTTTTGTATAGCCCTTCTCATCAGCATATCTCAAAGTGCTTTACTATTCAGTATCACTATCCCTATTCAACCCCCCAGATGGGGAAACTGAAACACAGGGACATGAAGTGTCTTGCCCCAGATCATCTAGCAGGTCTGTAGCAGAGCCAGGAATAGAACCCGGGTTTCCTAAAGCCTAGTCCAGTGAGGTACCTGCAAAAACACACTGCCTCAGATCATTTTTGCTCTGAAATGCATGAATATCCCAGGTGTGTTCCAAAAACATTTGTCAGGAAAGGCTCTCCTTCCCCATTTGCCCAAAGAGGTCTCCCTCCCATTCCCCAGGTTCAGTTATACAACGCGAAAACAGTGCTATCCTAACTGTATTACAGTATTCCCTCTCCCTGAGGAAGCAGTCCTTATGTTCATCATCACTCTCTAGCAACATCTGCTATTTTCAGAAACAAAGTAACAGTTCCTAGCAAAAGCATGCTAGGTAATTAAAAATATATATATATATATTTTTGCCATCTAGCATTGCTTCCTTCACTGGTTATAACTTATGGATGAGAATTTTTTTTAAAATGGGAAAATAAATGAAACCTCCCAAGCTTCTCTTCCTCCTACCCCCTTAGCAAGTGCATACACTTCTCACGCCTGAAGTTTATCATAAGCTAAAAAGAGGATCTTTAAAATATTGACAGCACACCATTGCTTTTAGCCATTTCCCTCATTGACAGGGAAGCAGGGGAAGGAAGATCTGGAGTAAGTGGCTGTCACTGAGATGTAAGGGTGGAGCAACCCAATCCTGGTTGCTAGGAAAAGCTTGCATGGTGCCTTGTTGACTGGATGGTGGGCAGTGGCTTCCAGCAAGCAGAGAACCTGGAAGATCAGTCGTTACCATTTGATTATAAATGTCTGCAGAGGATTCTGGGATGTCACAGATAATCTTCATTTATAATAAATACAGAAAATTGTGTCAGATAAAAATCCTCTTCCAGTGAGAGCTGAGTTGTCCATGTGTCACCACCAAAGTTTACAGGACTATGAGGATTAAGACACCATTTTAGAAGATACTTGAGCATAGGCCTCACTTGATGCACATTCGTTGCATTGAGTTCAGTAGGTATGTGATTAAGAAGCTTACTGAACTGGCATTTAAAACAACATGGCATGTCTGGAACAACAGGGAAATTCATGTCTTTCAGAGCGGTATGAAGAGCTTTTAAAGGACAGGCCTGCTGGAAAAGTGCCACGGCAACCCCTAAAAGGAGTAAAAAGGCAATAAATGTTTAATCAGCAAGAAGCTGGAAGGGCATGCAGGCTCGATGAGGCCTCAGTATGTGTTTTATTATGTTAAATTTATTGTCCAATCCCTTTACAGAACAGTGCTGATTTACAGGGTTGCCAACTGTCTAATCTCACCAGCCCAAACACCCTTGCCCCACCCTGCCCCTTCCCCAAAGCCCTGCCCCTCCCTCCATCACTCGTTTTCCCCCACCCTCACTCACTTTCACCAGACCGAGGCAGGGGGCTGGGGTGCAGGACGCGGTGCGGGCTCTGGGCTGGGGGGGTGAGGCTGAGGGGTTCAGACTGTGGGAAGGGGCTCCATGCTGAGCCTGGGATAGAGGGCTGGAGAGTGCGAGAGGGTGAGGGGTGCAGGCTCCGGCCGGGCGGTGCTTACTTTGGGCAGCTCCTGGAAGCTACCAGCGGGTCCAGCTCCTAGGATCAAGGATAGCCAGGGGTGTGCACTGCCCCTGCCTGCAGTTTCCGGCCAATGGGAGCTGCAGAGTTGTTGCTTGGGGTAGGAGCAGCACGCAGAGACCCCCTGGCCACTCCTGCGCCTGGAAGCCAAGGGGACATGCAGGTAGCTTCCAGGAGCCACGCAGAGCCAGGGCAGGGAAAGAGCCTGTCTCAGCCCCACTGCGCCACCGACCAGACTTCTAGTGGCCTATTAAAATCACCCAGATTGGTTTCAGTAGCTACTGGGAGATTGATTCCGATTCCAGGAGACTCCCAACCAATCCAGGAGGGTTGGCAACCCTAATGTTAAACTGCGTGTTTTGTTCAAAGTGAAAGAAATATGAGGGGTAATTCCAAATTGGCGACGGGGAGCTAGAAGTTGTGTCTCTCCTTTGGGAGGGAAAGAGGGGGGAGCAGAATATAACAGTCAAGCTAAGGGGGGGGGGTGCAAAAAAGAGAGACTGATGTAGCGAGGGTACGTAGTGCAGACAGCATCCTTCAATGTGGTCAGGGACTTTTCTCCTTTATTACATAGACTGCTCGGCAGTCAGTCCAAAAGCTCACTCCACAAGGGGATCCGGGCTACAGGAAGTGAGCCCTCCCAAGAGAAGTTAACAGTGCTACCAATTCTTTGCATTTTAGCCTGAGTCCTGCTATCTGGTGATCCTTAAAGCCCCAGTTCCTGGAATCGCGTGACTGTAAGCTCAGCTTTCTTGGAAAAATACCCTACACATCTTTCTAGCACTTGTGATTACAGACAAATGCTGTAAATATGACACAAAAAAGCAGAAGAAGGAAAAAACAAATTGATTTAGCTTCTGATGATCGTTGGGAGCCTGAGCCATGATTTTCAAATATTTGGGATGGCATTAGTGAGTAAAGGAGCAACCAAGAGAAGTTACTGTAAACAACTAGTTCAGTCTTACTGCAATGAGGTTCTATGCAGCTCCTCAAGCTAGACTGTTTCTGTGCCTTTTATGTTTCCCTCCCAACTTTCCCTGCTGCTCAAAGTGTGCCATGTGCCACTTCACACCAACTACTAACACTTGTTGGGAGCAGAAGGTCTTTATAGATCCTACGGTGAGGGAAACCCTGCACTTGTGGCCTGATCCTGAGAAGCAGCTCTTGCAGAGTGCCGACTATCCTCTACTTCCTGTTCACATCCTGGTACCAGAGGATGCTCAGCACCTTACAGGACAGGACCTCACGATGGAACAAATTCCAACAAGTATCCTAGAACTGTCTGAAAACAACTCAGTCATGCTGCTAGGACTAACCAATTCCATTCTCTTTATATCAGGAGATACTCTCCTGCAACAAACATAGCTGTGAAGAGCCAAATCCTTCCAGATTTCAGTGGGATGGATTGTGGTGGATTCTAGACCATTGTGTGGGTTTGTTAAGGGCCACCCTTGCTCAACTTGCATAGTACCTTTCTCTACAAGCTACTCATTGCCAGGGAGGCCCTATATGAATATGGAGCACTGTCACTGCAGTACTGATTATTTGAAAACCTCAATAGTTTAAAAGGATCAGCCATATCTGGCTACCTTTGCCAAGGAAAAAAATTTAGCTCAAACATAACATAAAAGGTGACAGGAGTTTAACAGTGATTATTGATCAGATACTGTACTTTGGTTATCTTGCTTCCACCTCTCTCTGTTTATTTCCTCCCATCATTCAGAGGAAGCCAGACAATACAATAATAAAATCAGTAGATATGATTTATAATGTCATATCTTCTACGTCCAATGTGATCCTGTAAGGACTAGCACAAATAGCCACTGGTCACTAAGGGCATATCTATATGGAAACTCTCCCCCCCCACACACATACACTAAATAACCATGGTGGTGAGTCTCTGAGCCTGGGTCTACAGACTCAGGATGGCAGGGCTCATGCTATGGTCCTAAAGATAGCCACGTAGATGTTCCAGATAAGGCTGGAGCTTAGGATCTGAAGCCAGGTGGTGAGCTAAGAGAGGAAACCTACGCAAGTGTATGTTTATACTGCACACGAAGCCCAGGCACTGGCTCAGGTTTGAGCCCAAGCCTCCCTTCCATTCACACACAAATCAGTCTGACTTGGGTCGACAAGCACTCCTATGGTCCTGCTGGGGGATGAATCAGAGCCAGAGTCTTGCTGTGACTCGTGTCCAAGTCCTGTCATTTTTCAGTGTGGATGCAGATTAAGCCGCAGACTCAAGTCAGAAGGCCTGTGTAGTCCAGTTTGGATGCATTAGCATGGCTCCAGCAATTGTAAACCCAGGTTTACAATGCAGTGTGCATGCTCAAGCACATACTTGGAAACACTGAGTCAAAAAACCTGGGCCCCACACTCCTGGGCTTAGTGTACAGTGTAAACATTGCCTTAAGGACACAGATAGACAAATTACTATCGAGGAATGAGGTTTGATCTGGAAAAGAAACCAACCATCTTAGTCTGTGGCACAATAGAAGAAAATTTCTTTTAAGATACTGTTTCAGTGGTATTTCCCACCAGTCAGGTTAAAATAGAGACAGAGAGATTGAATGGGGATCAGTGTTGGAGCAACTGTGGTGAAAGAGGAGATTTTAAGCATATATGGTGGACATGTCTAGTCATTAGAGAGTAACGAGATGCAATCTGTAACTAAATATCACAAATATCTATTACCAAATGATCCTTTGGTAATCTTCCTGGGGCTTCCCAATGGAAATGGTCACACAAGAGGGGAAATGAAAGAAATAATTTCTCATCTGCTAGTAGCTGCTCAGCTATTGAGAGTCTCTAACTGTAAAAAGAAATATAGTCCCCACTGGTTCAAAAAATATGCGAATTTGTGGTTATGGAAAAATTAACATGCCAGCTACATACCAGCAAAACAGACGGAAGACAAATTGAGACTGGGATATTTGGTTACCTTTTATTTGATACTCAGACAAAGCACATTAGTCTGCAAACAACCAGCACATCTAATTTTTTTAATATTAATTTTTGATAGACATATTTGGTTTGTTAAATATGTAACCCGAGATTTTACTTAAATTTAATGAATTCACTAGAAATGATATATTGTAGGTGTTCTAATGATGCTCCCTCTCTAATATGGTAACAGACAGATCTGATAATTGTATGTCTGTACAGTGTCTCTTTAAACAAAAGATCACTTTTGTAATAATGATTTTGTTTCTGCTATTTGCATGGCAGGGATTTGTAAGCCTGTTCATATTTTCTAATTAAATATAGCATAAAAAAGTATCAGAATTAAGAGTCTGAGGCTCAGAACACATACGTTTTGCTGAAACCCACTCAGAACAAAGACTGTTTTTACCTACAGGTTAAAATCTAAACTTGCAAGAACCAGTCTCGAGGCTGAATTAGAAACTCACAAGCACCTACCACCCAATAAGTCCTAGTTATTTTTCTCAAGGAAGTTACATGTACAGATTCATTGTACAAATATGCAAGATGTTATCACCACCTAGTGGCTAACAGGAAATTTTGCATCTCTTTTCCTCTCTAATATTTACCTTTCAGATAAAGATATAAGCCTCTTTGTATATTCTAAAACTTCTCAATGACTCAATCACATCAGAAAACTAGTGTGCCCCAATAAATACATACAACATGTAACAAAATGATATGAAGATATCAGTAGAAGAGAACTGGGAGAATGTTTTAAGCCATAGGAGGACATGCTTGCCTTTACAGATAAGATGTACAGCAAAATACCCTATAATCCTTTTCGATAAGCATGGTAATATTTTATGCTGAATCCTTCCAACCCTCAGGGAGCAGCCTAGCAGACAGCCTCTTTCCCAATTTATAGTTTTTAAAGATGATCACATCAGGTATCTCATTTGTGTTACTGTAACACCAGATAGTCCTTCCCACAAAGTATAAAGAACCAGAGACAACAGATGGATTTCTTAAAAAAAAAAAAAAAAAAGAGACAGGGAAGCACAAGGACAGCACAATAAAGAGTGATCACACCAAACTAGCTGCCCAGACATTGGTATTTCCCTTCAGTCTGGTCTTGGATTGGCCTAGCATATTCATTCCTCTCTACTTCAAGGTGTGGCCTGCAGATTCCTCATTTCAAAAGATGGGAAAGTGGTTCTGCTCCTCCCACCATCCACTATTATCTGTGGATGGACAGAAATACTGTTAGAATGGTTTTCTTGTGGTGTTGACACCTACAGTGTTAATTAGAGCCCATCTTCAGAACTGGCTGTGAATAGTAAACATGCTCAAACATTTCAGAACCCCAAATGACCTGGAGCTCCCCCCCCCCCACACACACACACTCTACTCTCGGCAGAACGTCCATCCAGATTTCCTATCATATTCACTTGGGCCTGGGTCTTCTCTCCATGATTCGTTTTATGGATGTTGTTAGTCCTCATCTTTGCAGGAGATTACCCATCTTTGGCACCATGTTCTGGTTCTTTATTAAAAAGCAAAGGGAGACCTGGCAACACTGTCATGCAGCTCTGAGTATGGTTGATATTATAAATATTACAGTAGCATCTCAAAGCTATCACCAAGACCAGGGCCCCATTCTGCTGGGCACTCTAGATGCATGAGGTAAAAGCCTGGCAGCTCTTTAGGGGAAGGACTATTTGGCAGACCAGGTAAAGGGTTTGAAAAAAGAACCATAACTTTCCCTACTTTACAGTGAAGGAAACCAAGGTAAAGGGAGAGTAGATGGCTTCCCTAATATCCCACAGGGGGTCTATGATAGAAATGGAATCCTGCTCTCCTCAGTCCTAAGACCATGCCTTAACCATAAGGCTAACCTTTCTCTCACTCATTTCTATTTCCCCCACAGAAGTGCCTTCATTCTCTTAGGCTCCTCTGACAATCCCAGCCCTTGGTGCTCTTGCCTTCACACATTTCATAGAATCATAGATTATGAGGGTTGGAAGGGACCTAAAGAGATCATCTAGTCCAACCCCCTGCTCAAAGCAGGACCAATCCCCAAATGGCCCCCTCAAGGATTGAGCTCCCAACCCTGGGTTTAGCAAGCCAATGCTGAAACCACTGAGCTATCTCTTAAGCTGTTGCTGTTTCTTCTCAACTACTAAGGAGAAGTACCTAGTGCATCAGAGTTATAGCATCTGGGAGCCCAGCCAGAGGGAAGTTTGAGTAGGTAAGTTGAGATAACTATTATAAAAGAAACAAACAGAGCCCTGTAATAAATATCACATCATGGATGCAGGAACAGCAAATGCAGGAGAACATAGAAAAACGTGGGACTGAAGAAATTAAGATTCAACTCCTACCAAGTTTAAATGTGGATCATTTTATCCAAGATCAGACGAGGCTGAGGAAATCAGAATGGGCAGCAAAGAATTTTAATCTATACATAGAAGCAAGACCAGTTGTGTCTCAAACTCCTGGGAGAATGAGAACAATGAACATAAACTCCACCTAAGCTACAGGTGCTCAGCAAAACACACGGAGCCTGCTGATTTAGGAGCTTGTGCTTAGTCAACCATGTCTGAAACTTTTGGCTTCTCGGCCTTAGCGTCCTTATTTCGACACTGGGGATCATAGTTACCTAAGTGTCACAAAGCACTTTAGACTTTTAGGGCATGATTCACCACAGTCACTCCAGCTTTATGGGGAGTTTCAGGCCCATTATTATTTCAAGTACTAAATGGAGGATAATGTAGTCTCTGGGGTGGTCCTCCCCCGGCAAAAAGGTCAGAACAACTTGGCTGTGCATTGTGGGAAAGCTGGCATTGCAGCCCCTGTGTAGTACCTGCTCTGTGATTAAAGAGAAACTGCCTGGAAGACTGTAAATCTAGCACCTTCCAGCGGCGTTCCATTCACTTTAGAGGGGAAGTGATCTCCAAAACCCATTCTTTATATTACAGGTGGAGCCTAGGACCTGTCTCAAGGATCAGAGCCTCATCGTGATAGACAAGTGAAGACAGTCTCTACCTATGTCAGGTCAGGCAGAATATGGTAGTGTGATGAAAGAAACAAGATGGGGGTGAGGTGGGAAGATGAAGTAATAAAACAGTTTAGCAAAACTCACTCTCACCTCTTGTGTAATGAAGGTCTAAAGACAAACTAACACGTGCCAAGAGGCTAAACCAATATTACTAGAGTCATACATTTGTTCTAGACTGGCACTTCCATACAACATCTCAGCACAAAACAGGAGTCTTATCCATTTAAGAGTTACAACAAAATCTAAAAATATAGGTGACACTGCATCTCTAGTTTCTGTACTTCCATAGAAATCAGATCATCCCAGTTCAGATCCACTGCTGATATAAATATGCACAGGTCCATGGACTTCCAGCATCACAAATGTACCTCAATAACTTTGAAGATAAAATTCTACTCCTCATGTTGTCAAAAGTATTTGCAAGAGACGGAGAAACTCAGTATGTTAATCTGAGTGTATAGAATTTATACCTTCCAGCTCTCCAGATCCCTAGCTGGTATAAATTAAAATCAGTGGAGTTATACCAATTTGTACCAGTTGAGGATATGACCCTCAATATGTAAGCTAGTGTAGTTTCAACTCCCCGCTAGATTTGGTCTAGATTCTGCATTACTTTGAGTTCTCTGTTCCAGTTAGAAGATTTTCCATATTTTATTTCCACCTACAAGAAACCAACTGGGTGATTATGGCAAGGTTCCGAGATCATCATGGTCACATGAACTTGGAGCTAGGAAGGTTTACAGCAGCTGCGAATCTGGCTGACTTTGGGCTGTCTTCATATTCTATATAAAACATCACACTTTGTAAAACGCTATGGACAACCTCAATCCTGCGACCTACAAGGGCCAGATACAGGATTTCCTATTGTGATTAGTGCTATTGAAATCCTGGGCCCAATAGTAAACATTTGTAAAGATTTGGTCTTGGGTCCTAGACCAGCAAACTACTGTGCTTGGCCAGGCTCCAGCATCTACATGGTACCTAAAAGTCCAGAGGAGTCTACCTGAGCAGAGCAGCTTGCAGCACCGGGGCCTGTGTTCACTGTTCAATTCCTGGAAATTGAGGATGTACCATAATCCTACTTGGAAATATTCAGATTAGAGCAGCCTGACTTGCCTGTTTCCCCCTGTAGGTTTGAGATTCGGCTCTGCCTGAATTTAAGCAGAATATCTTGCTGTCTGTCCTTGTGAGCCCTCCCCTGACCGATGCTGCTGAGCTTGTAAGTACTAGGCACCTTTCGTGCTGCCTCTTCACCATACTTCTTGGCTTAGAATTGTTCCTTAGAAGTGTTGTGCCTGCCCCCTCCAGTTTAGTGTCTTCAAATGAAATGGTGACATCTGGCATTTCTTTTATTAAGCCTCTGTTGTAATTCATTTTTAATTATAGCAGCATATCATTGTTCCGGTACCTGCACAGAAATGTACTGAAGTGACAGAGTTGTTTGTCTATTTGCTTGACAGCTTGTCTCTTGCTTTGCCAGAGATATTTCCTTAGAGAAGCGTTGCTTAAATTATGGGGCTGGAAAAGGAAACATAGCAAGGTCTGTACAATAGACGTGTCACTGCTGTAATGTGATGATTACAGTGTGAAGAGAAATTCAGGTTCTCTCAACTCTTGCTAACACTTTCAACTTATATTAAACTTTCAACCAAGGATGTTCAAGTCACTTTGCAAACTTTTATCGCCGAAGGCTCACCGCACACTTTTCCAGTTACAGATCAGGAAACTGAGGCCCATGACTCACCCATGTCCAAACATAGAACCAGTACCAGGACCAAAAATTCAAGAGTTCTCTATTTATGATACTTATCTGCCTCCTCCTCCCCACAATCCCCATAATATCTTTAATACACTTACCCTCAAAACACTCCTGTGAGGTAGGGAAGGACTATTATCCCATTTTACAGGTGAGTAAAATGAGACAGTGAAACTAAGTGACTTTCCTGAGGTCACATGGGGTGTCTGTGGTACAGCTGGGAATTAAATCTGTCTCTTTCAAAGCCCAGATTAGCACATTAAGCATTGGACCAAACCACTCAGTAACCAGCAGCCACAAGACTATCATAACCCCTGCACTTCCCCTCTATCGACACACCTGTATTGAATTCAGACAAGGTAATTTCCCTAAAATACATTCCCTTGAAGGCTATTGAAGAAAACAAATATCTCAGCATTTGGCATTTGAGTGAGACTTCTCTACAATATAAAAGCTAGGGAAAGGTTAACTTCATCCTTAGCCTGAGATTCCAGCTCTGGTGGGATTTCCCAAGTCCTCGGTTCTGCCTCCATTATCTCAGGAATGTTGGTGCTTTATCAGTGAAAATGCCATTGAATGCAGCAGCAGAGGAAGAGGAATGTGGGTCCTGTCCAGGCAAACTCCAAAGATGAGAGCTCTTGATGGAGACCTAGCATTGTTCAGTCATTTATTGCTGGCAAGTAGTTTTATTTTATTTTCCTTTTTAGAATAATATTTTTTCCTATTCAAGAAGAGAAAGCCTCAGACCATGGGGTGCTGGAAGCAGCCAAGATTAAAATCTGAGTTGTCCACTATAGCAGACATGGCTGGATGTGAAGAGGAACATATATTCAGTAAAGAGTGAAAGCCCATGTCTCCTCTAAGCGATCCACGAATTTTGCCCTTAATGGGGCATGCACATTTAGCATAATTCTCTGTTGTTTAAAGACAGCTTCCCCTAAGAGATGGTTCACTCACTCAAAGTGTGTGGACCTTTGCCTTAGCATAGACTACCCACACTGATATTCCTGATCACAGCTGACTGGTGTGGGGAAGTTTGAAGCTGGATGATTTTGGATTCATTCAAAATATTAAATAAATTTGACTTTGGCAAACTTTCCCCAATTAGAATCTTAAGCTTCCTTTCCCTGCCAGTGAACAAACATACAAGCCTGGGTAGATAGGGTACTGAAAACAAAAGGGGGTGAAAGACAGATTGCTCTACACCACTGGGTCTAGCATTCTGCTACTCCAAATTCCCTCCCTGAAGCTTTCATGGATTCATCATTGTCTGGCTTTCTGACTAGACATTTGTCCACATGATCACAGAAGAATAAAATCCCTGCAGCTTGCAGTAACTTTTCACAAACAGAGATCTCAGTTCAGTTACTTTTCATTTATAAATTAAGGTTGATTCTCTTAACCTAAATACCAAGAGTTCACTGAACCACTGTACAGCTGGGCACGATCTGACATGATAGGGATAGCAGGGTTATTCCTGTTACAGAGAGGCTCACTATTCATTGGCCAAGTTACAAGAGGCATTTTTTACTATGTTTGGTTACACTTTTGCTTGGCTAACACTATTGATTCAGTATTGAAATCTTACTTCAACAATTGCGAAACTCCCTCCCCTCCAAGCTAAGATACAGAGATCAAGTGTATATGCAGGCTGAAGACATTCTGCCAAGGTGTTTACAAAACTGCCTGTAATTGTAAGAGTAGCTGTCCTTGGTACTAGTTTGAGCCACATGTCTTGATTTGTTCGAACTCTAATAAAAAATAAATGTATAAATTACAAGTTTAGCATCTGTTTCTGTTTTTTGGCATAAGATTATTGTATGTCTATCTATGGGAGGCACAAAGTTTAAAGAGAAACAAAAATCAGTTTACTGGAGTGTTAAATGTATGATGTGTAGCCTTGTGGTTTGAGACAAAGGACCATATGCTCAACTAGTCAGAAGGTGGCATACTCCCACAGAAATCAATAGAGCTACACTGATTCACACCAAATGAGGATCTGGCTCCTAGGTTTGAAATTGAAATTCAGTGTGAGCAGTTACATTGAACTCACATAACAAAGTTAACAGAGTTGCTTGGGAAGTTAAACTTTCAGCAAAATGAAGAAAAATCATTTTGAAATTATTGAAAAATGTTGGGTTTTGTCAAAACAAACACGTTGAAAAATTATGGAGTTCGGTGGCCAAAACCTTTTTAAAAAAAATAATAATTAAAACCAAAAGATTTTTGTTGAAACATTTTTTGGTGAAAAGTTGTGTTTGACAAAACTGTTAATTAAAAAAAAAACAATGTTCAACTCTTGCTATTCAATGTGCCTCAGTGTTTGCAGGATGGGTGCCAAGGGTCCTCTGACATCAGCTCTCTGTTCTACTGTGGCCAGGTTGCAACATTTATGCATCTTTAAAATTCATGCAATATTACCAGCCTCAAAAGGGGTATTGGGAAGATTACTGTTTTCCAAGTGTTTCAGTAACCGCTGACAAAATATGGTAAATATCAGCACTGTAACTATTATTCTAATAACCATACTTCAAAGCTGCTTTTCAAACTAATCTCACAGCTACTCTGTTAGGCAAGTAAGTAGAATTTACAGATAGAGAAATGGAGGGAGATACATTAACTGATTTGCCCAAGGTGACACAGCAAATCAGTGGTGAAACAAGAGGCCAAATTATGATCTCAGGTGCACCAGTGTAACTCTGGAATAATTCCACTGAAGACAACAGTATAAATGATATCATAACCCAGCCTATGGACTAGGACCAGGAGTGTTAGTTCCCAGCCTAGATATTCTGCTGCTGTGATTCACACTGATTCTTTAATACAGAGATATAACAGTATGGAAGGTGAGGTGAGCCCATCCTTTCTGGTATTGCTATTGCACTCTACTATTTCCCCAAATGTCTGAGGGAACACAGTGCTCTGCTGCAAGTCATCGTGCAACTAAGCAATTGTGGAAGCACTTGAGAAATGGATATCTGTAGCCTAAACATTGCAAAAGAAGATTCCTTGTCATATGGGGATAATTTATTGCTCTGTTTAAGCTGGTTTTCATGGGTAATATTTCAAAAGTTAGACATGTAGCAAAGCACTGTAGTAATTTACTGACACAGAATGTGTTGTAACTTGGAAGGTCAAAACCACCATCTGAGTCAGTAAAGCATAGAACCAGCCTTTCAGAGCCTGCCATTCAGTCCCCAAAATGCTTAGAGTTAAGTTGCTTAGCTGCTTAGAAAATGATGGTCTGTGTAAAAATCTTACAGAAATTGGCAAGATCCTCAGTGAGTGAAAAAAATCAGTGCAGCTCCATTAGTCAGAAAGAAGCAGAGACAGCTCTTTTATACAAGCTGAGGATCTAACCTAAGATGTTTTCTTATATTGTTCTCATATAATTTTGATGCTATACTTTGTATAGGGATGACTGAATTTGTTCAGATGCAGTAAGAACTATGGACTTCATTCTCTACTGGCCCAATTCCATTATTCCTTTGTAGGTACAGCAGAAAAAATAATTACCCCACCTATGGGACTTAGCCACAGAGTTAGGATCTAGACCCAGCTCCAAGTTGTTTCAAAGTTTCAGGATGATTCCTTGTGGGGTTTTCATCTGGAGCACCACAGAAACAGGAGGAGAGTTTAGCTTTTGACATTCCACTTTTTCCCTGGTTGAATGTCCCAATGAGTAAAAGAAAGTTGATCATAAAGCATATTGCATTTACAGTCCAGGAAATATAAGAGCTTTCTGGGTCTCCAACTAGTGAAATCTTATTGCAGATTCACTTATCCCCTGCTCATTACGAAGTGGTAGAAAGTCAGTGCTGGCGATGGGTCTTTGAGCACTGAAAGTAATGTAGCTGAGTGCAATGCTGGACAAGGCTGGAAATTGATTTTAGTGACAATGGCAATGTTTTAGTTGGGATGCTGATAAGATCTCTCTTCAGCAGCTTTCTCATTCTTGGGTTACCTTTAGACTGCAAACTGTGGTACTGAGGCTGGAGCACAGTGATTCATCTTTGCTTTGGGTTATAGAGCTGGGAGGTTATTCATGTCCTTTGCTTTAGTCCTGTTTGCACATCCTTTGGGATAACTATTTATGTTGCTCTGTTAAGACAGCAGGAAGCTGCAACTTCTTAAAGTACAGGCCACCAACATGTAGCCATTAACCCTCTCTGTTGCAGCCTCCTCTTCCCATGTAATCACAGGCATCACATTTATCCTCCATCCGTAATGGCATGTGCTATTTTCTCCATACTGGTAACAACAGGTTCCCCAGTGGCAGTGGAGTCAGACTATCCAATCACCTAACCACCCTCTACCATCAATCAGCATTCTGTATACTCTAACCTGCCATTAGCCTCCATAAAGCCTCTGCTTTAACCTAAGATTACTACACAGTAGCCATTACCCTTGTACCACTGCAGTACAGGTAACGTATTAAATTCAGTGAATTTCCATGAAGGCACTGCGGTCTGTCTACATGCAGGAACAGGGCCTAAATAAAATGCTTTTATGGTTACTACCATTTGCTATTAATACTTTGTCCTGATGCCTCCAACAAAAAACGTGGTTAGACTGCTCATATGCTGAGACCGTAGCCTGTCATGCTGACAAATATTGTCTCATTGTTATGTAATCCCCAGTCTGTCTGCATCCATGTGTTTGAGTACTATTCTTAGCTCCTGGGGGTAGGGAATTATTTTTTGAACAACATCTGGCACAATGGGGTCCTGTTCCATGACTGGGACTCCTAAGTGTTACAATAATGGAAATAAAGTAATTTGCATACCACTATTGTTTTGTGATCCAGGGGGAAATGATCACCCTTTCTCAGCTGTATAGAAGGAAGAGATGGAGAATATATCCTTTTCACCCTCCTCCTTGGAATGGTCAGCTAAAAAGTTTAGAAAAGTCAGGAAATTCTGAATGACAGTATCATAAAATCATCTGACTTATCCTGCTCTGCTGGAAAACTGCTGCATATAGTCAGACTGGACCTCTGCTTGAGTTCCCTATTCACAGAATCCAGAACTAGCCACAATGGAATTGGGCTGCAGCTATCATGGCAGCTTTCACTCAGAATTTTGTCTCTCGTTATTTTAACACTTACTTGATATTTTCTTTTTTTTTTCCTCATGGGATGTTGGATTTCTATCCTTTATCCTTTCATATCAAGTTGTGTGGGAATGTATTTCAAGTCTATAACAGTTACCAATAACTCATCACTGTAACTGAAATACCACTGAAGTGACTTTTAAATAAGAAGTGCATTTTGGTCACCTTATACTCACTTTCCGCCCACTAATTTAATCAGCAATGGCCACGAGTCAGTGACCAAACCATCTTTCTTGCCAGACATTATTCTGCAGCTCTTCACAGAAGCTGTAAATAAATGCACTTCAGAGCCCTGATCCAAAGCCTGTTGTAATCAATGGCAGTGCTTCCACTGACTTAAATAGGCTTTGGATCCAGGGGTATCTGACGTTTTATTAGTGACAAAAGGCAGATGTACAAGTCAATTTAATAGCTTCACCTTCCAGGCTTCTATGTTACTAAACTATCTCAGCAGCTAGGAAAAGTACCCTAATAAACCACGGATTCAGTCTTTGTGCTGTCTGAATAGTTTGTACAAAGCAAACATTGAACTGACAATTGAACTGACTGAATTAAATCTGAATAAAAATCAATAACCAATATATGAGTAATTTCAGCTTGTTTTCTGATCTACAAACAGATCCACCGTTTTCCTGGTTAGAGGGAAGCAAACAAAGTTCTGTAAATTATTGTTCTGTTGCTTGTTTAAGCAGTTTTTATGTTGTATGATATTGCATTCAAACTTTTGATTAGACACTAGTCACATGGGTATTATTTTGACTGGATGCATAAACTTTTCAGTCCGGTTTCTGGCCTAAGTGCACTTAATTATAAATTTGACAGTATCCTTCAACCTATATTCTGTAACAGTCACTAAAATAGTCACCTAAAATTTTCTGTTTCAGTGAATATTTCTGTCAGGAAGCTTGTTCAGAGTATTGAAGTAAAGCAAACAGTAAGAAGATGGCGAGAAAGCTTAAGTGAATTCATCTCAAAATGCTAATGAATGTTTGAAAATCTTTTACAGCCCTGTCCAGGTCTCCCAGCTGTGAACATAGCTCTTTAAAAAAAAATGATATGGGTCAATGGAAAACCTCTTTTTGTATCTAATGTGATAGTTAGCCAGAGGCCAAAATGTATCACACTGAATTTGGATAATAAACCCCCAAACCACCCATTTGGAAAAATCCTACAGAATTTAATAAGTATAAACCTAAAAGGATTGGACTGACATTTAATAGGATTCTATATAAAACTTAATAGAGAGAATGATCTCCATGCCTTGAACATTCCTGTAGAGTTTTATAGCACAGGTATTTTCTATTAAATTTCAGAAAATGATTCACTTCTTCTACATCTTTAAAAAAGGGGCCCTTGGTTTTGATTTTGATATTGCAAAATGAGATCCATCCTGGCTTCACTCATCTATAATTCTAGGTCTATTTATTTTCTTTCAACCTGCTCATCTGTTAATTTCTCACACATTACATAAATAAAGATTATGTATTATGACAACATATCAGCAAAGGTACTGACACTCGGTCCCCTTCGATATAACAAAGTGGTTGGCAGCTGGCAGGGCATTCTTCATAAGGGCCCCAGGGCTTGGAAATAGCCCTTTGACCAAGCAGCCAGGCATAAACACTCCATACATCGATGATTTATCCCCTTACCTTTCTTCAAAGGTATTTTTGGAAAATAGGCCCTGAAATCTGGGCTCTATTAGACCAGGAGTGGTGGGGAGGGTATTTCGGAGTCCCGAGACCTTTATGGAGAACAATTACAAACATTTTGTAAATTTGTTGGCAGGACTCCCAGATTGTGTGTATGAGCAAATTATTCTAAACTGAAAAAAGTAAGTATATGCTGTAATATCTTCACCTCTTGCTACCATATGCCCAGCACAGGAAGCTACAGGTATAGAGGAATAAGAACCAGCTCTACCAGAGCTCTGTTTGCTATATTTCCATACACTGGAGCATCTGCAGAAGGGGACCTGAGGAAGACTTGGGCCTTTTGAATGTACCTTTTATCTCTAAGGACTCTGAATGGTAGATCCAGTCTGAATTTCACCGGGAAGTCTCAGGGCCTCATCCTGCAAGGAGTTAAGAACCTCTTGCAAGGTGCCAAGTAATTGAGTGTCCAGTTTTTCTGCGGAAGGTACTCTGAGCCTCAGATATCACAGCAAGAACAGTTAATGAAGTTAGTTTCAGTTTTGTTTGGGGGACCTAGCTAAGAGGATAGAATTCAGAGTTCTCCCTTGAGAAGAGTGAAATTTTCTTAATACAAAAAATTGTTTTACTGTTACTATTTAAAGTTCATAATATCGGTTTATGAAATACATCCCTGTCCTGCAGTGCAATAATTTCCATCTCCTCCAGGAGGAGCCTGTATACAGGCTAACTGAAAGGTACAATTCAGGATTTTCTGTGATAAAATATTTGCATTCATACCATCTGTCTTACAATGACATTAAGTCTGAGTTATAATAAATGGGTTAAAAATGTTACACTGTGGAAAGTAAAGGGAGCATCTCATCTGTATAATATATAAGGAACCTACTGAAGACAATTAAATAGACCTCTGAACTTGACAGTGTTTTATTTTTAAGTCAAATACTGTCTCAAGACTTGGCCAGAAACACAGATCTGTTTTCTCTCTACAGACTGGATGTGGGCTTTTGATTCATATCTGTTAGACATTAACTTTAGTTTGTTTGAAATCTGTATCTAGATCAGAATTCTGACGCTCACAGTTCTGCAGCTTCAGTCCATCTCCATTGTAAGCCAAAATAGGGTGCATTGAAGGAGAGATTAAAATGCCAAGTTGACCATTGAATAAGATGGACAAGACTGATTATAAACTCCTTTTATGCAACTACCCAGGCTTTACCTATTGAAAACATGAGATGTGGGCAGAATTAAAATTAGCTCTTTGCTTGACTAGTAGATACTGAAAGTACTGAACAAGTAGCCAGCAAACCTATGTTTCATATGCAGACACACCTCTTACCTATGCACCTCCCCCACCCCCCCAAAAAGAGCCCCAAATCAAAGCAAAATATTTTGGTCAAACTATTTGTTTTGTTTACCTGAAATGAAATTCCCAACATTTTAATCAATCAATAATTCAAAAAGATGGTGGTTTTGATTCAAGACAAACAATGGTGTTTGCTTTGTTTTGTTTTGTTTTTTGCCATGCCAGTGAACCAAAAAGTCAGGGAATTGTACTGCTTTACCTACAGATTTTCACAGGGGGCATTGACTCTTAATTTATGAAACTTTGTAGAGCACTTTGAAATACTCAGATGAAGTGTACTATAGAAACACCAATTTTAACTGACTAAAGCCTGTAAGCAACCTGCTATGTCTCAAGTATCATGTTCCAGAGGGAATTTGTTCAGCTTTATGAGTGTGGATATTCTCCTTTTCATATATTTAAAGATCTGAGTTATATACATATGTTAGTGTTCTTATATACCACCAATTACTGATATTTGTCAAGCATCAATAGAATCCAAAGTGTCTTTATTGTAGGTCAGCGTTTGATGTAAGTTTGTGTTCGCTTGAGCTAATATTGCTGTTACAAATAGTTCTGAGTTGGGCTTTATTGAATTCTCTTGGCAGAGATTTTGATTTTCACAAGGAATAATGGAAGAGGTTTTATTTTTCACTGCCAAACTGCTGCAAATGAGAACTAAACCAGATGCCAAATCAGAAAATGTCTGAAGTAGCAGATAAAATGCCTTTAGAGAGCCTGCCCTCAGATGCATAGCTAGCTAGCTAGCTAGCTAGCGGAGGGTCTGATCCCAGCTGCATCGAAATCAACAGAGACTCCCATGGACATTGGATTAGGCCTCAGTTGAAGTAGTGAGGCTACTCATGCAAACAAGGGTTGCAGGCAGTGGTGACATTAGGCGCCTGCACTCCATGCAATTGCAGCAGGCTGCAAGGCAGCAAGAGGCCACTGGGAGTCGGCTGCTCCATCCTACTCAGTGCTGCCCAGGGCTCCAAATGTTATCTTCTGCACAATGTGACCTTGTATGCATTGTACATGAAAGCTCACTGGAAGAGGCCCTGGAATTGAGCTTTACAACCCCCTGATCTTGCCTATGGGACAAACTCCACCTCTGGTTGCAGGATCAGATCCTGTAACTATTTAGTGTCACAGTTTTGGATCTGTTTTCTTTAAATCCCATCTCTCATAGAAGGAAAATAAAAAGAGCTAAGTGGATCCATTTTTAGTCCCTGTGCTGCAACTGCAAGCTGGAGGGGAAGAAAAACCCATCGTATCAGCAACTACTCTGAGCAAATAATAAACGCGTTTACTATTACCAATGCAATTCATACCCTATAAACAACTCAAATATTGTTATAAAAAGAGAACATACAACTTGCAACACTACCATATTTTCTCATGTAATAATTCAAGATTCAATAAATGTATGCATCTTATTTTGATGAAAAAAGTTGAAGAACTTGTCCTATAGTTCCATTCACTTCTATGCTAGTTGAGGGTATTCCATACCTTATAGAATTAGCGTCAGAGATTCCAAGGCCAGAAGGGACCCTTGTGATCATCTAGTCTGGCCTTCTGTCTTGCACAGGCCAGAGACCTTCCCCAAAATAATTTATAGAGCAGGTGTTTAGAAAAACATCCGGTCTTGATTTAAGAATTGACAGTGATAGAAAATCCACCAGAACCTTCGGTAAATTGTTCCGATGTTTAATTACGCTCATTGTTAAAGTGTTATGCCTTATTGCCCACCTGAATTCATCTAGCTTCAACTTCCAGCCATTGAATTATCACATCTTTCACTGCTAGACTGAAGAGCCCATCATTAAATACTTGTTCCCCAGGTAGGTACTTATAGCCTAATCAAGTCACTCCTTAACCTTCTCACTCTTAAGCTAAATAGATTGAACTCCTTGTGTCTGTCACTATAACGCAGGTCTCCTAAGTCGTTAATCACTCTCACGGCTTTTCGCTGAACCCTCTCAAGTTTATCAACATCGTCCCTCTTGAATTATTGACACCAGAGCTGGATACAGTATTCCAGCAGCACTCACACCAAATACAGAAGTAAAATAACATCTCAGCTCCTGCTTGACATTTCCCAGCATTAGCTCTTTTGGCCACAGTACTCCTCGTTCTTTGTAGTGTTGCACTGGGAGCCCATGTTCAGCTGATTATCTGCCACAACTCCCAAATCTTTCTCAGAGACACTGTTTCCCAGGACACAGCCCCCCATCCTGTAAGTATGGCCCACAGTCTTTGTTCTTAGATGCATACATTGACATTTAACCATAGTAATATATATATTTGCTTGCACTCAGCTTACCAAGTGATCCAGCTCACTCTGTATCGGTGACTTGTCCTCTTCATTTACCACTCCCCCAATCTGTGTGTCATCTGCAAACTTTATCAGTGATGATTTTATGTTTTCTTCCCGGTCATGAATAAAAGTTTTCTATAGGGTAGGGCCAAGAACCAAACCCTATGGGACCCCACTAGAAACTCATACATTCATTGATAAGCTCATTTTGACACCTATCAGTTAGCCAGCTTTTTATCCATTTAATGTATGCCACAATAATGTTATACCCTTTTTTAATCAAAATGTCATGTGGTACCAAGTCAAATACCTTTCAGAAGTCTAAATATATTACATCAACACTATTACCTTTATCATCCCAACTTGATATAATTTTTATGAGATTGCAAATTAGTCAGGATCTATTTTCCATAAACCTAAGGAGATTTGGATTAATTATATTATTCTTCCTCAATTCTTTATTAATTGAGCCTCATATCAGTCATTCCATTATCTTGCCTGTGATCGATTGCAGACTGACAGGATTATAATTACCCAGTTCATCCCAGTTACACTTTTAAAATATTAGCTTTCTTCCAGTCTCTTGGAACTTCTACAGAGTTTCAAGATTTATTGAAAATCAACATTAATTGTCCAGTGAGCTTCTCAGCCAGCTCTTCTAAAACTCTTGGATTCAAGTTATGCAGACATGCTGATTTAAAAATATCTAACTTTAGATGTTTAATGGAAAGAGTGCTATCACATGACATGATTACATCATCTGTTTTTTTCTTGACAAATACAGAACAGAAATATTTACTGAACACTTTTAACTTTTTTTGCATTATTGATAATTCTACCATTCCCATCTAGTAGTAGACCAATAAAACTGTTAAGATTCTTTTAGTTCCTAATATACTTAACTCTGCTTGCCATGGACATCTCCAGGGGTGGCTCCAGGCACCACAGCAGCAAGCATGTGCCTGGGGCAGTAAGCTGCGGGGAGTGGCCTGTCGGTCGCTGTGAAGGCAGCAGGCAGGCGGCTTTCGGAGGTGCACCTGCAGGAGATCTGCTGGTACCACAGCTTCGGTGGCAATTCGGTGGCAGGGACGCCGATGGTGTGACACCAGCAGACCTCCCGCAGGCATGCCGCCAAATCTGCGTGACCAGCAGACTGCCTGCAGGTGCGCCACTGAAAGCCATCTGCCTGCCGTGCTTGGGGTGGCAAAAAACATAGAGCCGCCCCTGGACATCTTCTTGTATCCCTTATCAATTTTCTACAATCTCTATCTTCCAATGTATATTCATTACCATCAACTTCCCCTTTGTCCTGTTTTCTATATTTGATTTTTTTTATAGCTTCCTCCACTGTCCCTCTAAGCCAGGCTATTTTTTAAACCAGTATGGCTGGTGGCATTGTGGATATTTTTGGGACAGCTAGTACAGTCTTCTTAAACAATTTCCAATCATCATTCACATTTTTTCTGATTTAACTCTGCCTCAGCTGCTTCGGCTCACAATTGTTTTCAGCTTTGTGAAACTGGCCCTTTTAAAGCACCATATAACTGGTCTGGACATTATTCTGTTTGCACATTATAAATGTGATCAAGTCATCTCTTGCACCTAAGTTGCCATTAATTTTTAGCTCTGTGATGAGTTCATCTTTGTCAAGATAAGATCTAATATAGAATTCCCCCATGTTGGATGCAATAAAAGCACAAGCTACCCTGAAAATGTTCCAGCACTTCACTCCTCTTCCTTCCTCCACATCTTCTTTCCTTGCTACTTCAACTAAAACCAACTCTGCACCCCAAACTAATAGAAAATATCTTATTTATAAACACAGTCTACACTAAACTCAAGGGACTAAACTCCTCCCTGGAACTAGTTCAGGCGAGTAAGCAGAATGATACCAGGGATGATTTGAACTGAAAAGGCTGTAGCTTTGAAATCCTGATTTTTTTCCCTAGATGCCACATGCAAAGTTATCTTTGGTCTACCTAAGTCCTAGAGTCCAGTATAGTGATAAATAATGAGGCAAGATGATTGCCTACAGTACTGAAGCAGGATAAGGGGGCTGACGAAATCTAATCACACCCAGTGAGTTGGGGGTGAGAGTCATGCTTTTAACAAGAAAGTCTCCCAATGTGGCTTCTGGGGAATACACAACCCCTCTGTAAACTGGGGGAGAAAGGAGAAGTGAAAGTTGTAGGACAGCCCTTAATGGTAAATAAGATCCTAAGGAATCTATGCAGAAGATGCGGAGATAGACAGATAGGAATTCTGGAATCATAGAGTTGGGGAGAGATCATGATCATGTTCAATATCAGTGAAGTTACTCCTGTTTTACACTGGTGAAACAGACCAGAATCACATGACTGCCCCAAGAGACTACATTATAATTAAGGCTATGATTTAGTCACAGATATTTTTAGTAAAAGTCATGCACAAGTCATGGTCAATAAACAAAAAGTCATGGCCAGTGACCTGTCCATGACTTTTACTAAAAATATCCCTAACTAAATCTGGGAGAGAGGGGACTCTCCAGCGGTCGCTGCTGCTCCGGGGAGGGGGTGGCCCGGGGCCCCACTGCCGAGACTGCTGGAGTGGGGGCAGTCAGGGACGCCGCTGCTGCTCCTGGAACATTGCTCTGGGGTTGCACCCAGGACCAGCTGCCAGGACCTGCACAAGCAGCAGCTGGTGTGGATGGCCGCAGGGTTGTCCTGGCTGCTTGGGTGGCCTTGGGGTCACCTGCAGCAGCCACTGCAGCTATTGAAGTCACAAAGGTCCCAGAAAGTAATGGAATCTGTGACTTCCATGAAAGACTTGCAGCCTTAATCATAATAAAGATCCAAGATAAATATTCTAAGAAAACTAGAAAGATAGAATGTACCTGAGAAGATTATCCATAACCTAGAAATAGGGGCGTAGCTGTCATTATCTAATTAAAGTTTCCTGTTGAATGTGAGCTAGCAGCAAATGGACATATGATCCAACAATGTAACCACCTCCAGAACTACCTCCTTGGAGCGAAGCAGAAAAGATAAACTTTTACCTACCTTAAAATATCTCTAAACTTACTGTTATGTGCAGAAGGCAGAAGCTAAAAACATTCAATGGGGCTTCTGTACCTATACTGACATTGTCCCCTAATAGCTATGGGCAAACTCAATGGAACTACTTGAATGCTTAAAGTTAAGCAAGTGCCTGTTTTCTTTATTCATAGCTACATAAGGCCAGTATGGCAAATCCATTCTTCCTGTTTACTGAAGATTGGATTGGGGATTCCAGTTTGACTGAAGATTGTCCTCCTTTGTAGGGTTTCATAACAGAGATCAAAGCCCAAAAAGACATTCTGCATCTTAGGATTCTCTCAGCCACAGATCCTTTGATGGCACTTACTGGCTGGAACCAAGCCATTAAGAACTGGTTGAAGAAGTGGGCATTCACCCCCGAAAGCTCATGCTCCAATTCGTCTGTTAGTCTATAAGGTGCCACAGGACTCTTTGATGCATTTTTGTAGAATTTGCATATTTCTGGACTAATCTGACCAAATATTGTTAGGCAAATAATGCAATATAAGATACCTCAGATAGCCTCACACATCTATGCATGCAGAGGACAATCCATGATTATAGCTGGTCAGGAATTCTGATGAATTAATCAGGTTTAAAGAAAGTTTCAGGTCCAGGATGGAATTTCTGGAGAAAGTCCCATCCCACAATAGCCTGGAGGCTAGGTCAGTCACCCGCAGTGTAGCAGACCTGCATTGACATCTTGCCTGATTGTTTATGGGGGGCAGGGGTAATAGATCTGGGTTTTTTTGTTAAAAAACTTCAAGAGGTCTCAGATGTGTCCAGACGCAGAACAGGAAACGTTTCTAAACTCTCGAAAATATTCCTGGGATGGGGAAAAAAAAACATTTCCCATTAGCTCTACCTGTGTTTGTATAAATAAAGACTATTATAATGCATGTTCCAAGAGGTTAGCATTAAGACTGCATCTTGTAATGTATCCTGATTTTTACTTTAACTTCTCATCCTTAGCACTGCATGAATGTAGTTTTTTTGTTTAAAATTTCCTGTTGTTGTTTTTTTTTTGAAGGAATAAAAGAAAATTCCAAGACTGCAGTTTAAGAGGCAGTTGGGTTGTATGAGGTGGGAATTGCCAAGGTGTGGAATGATCAGCTTTACCACTTCCAAGTAAGTTGGTTTAATCTTCCTTCTATGTTGATCATGAACCATATTACTCTAGTGAGGGATCCCTTGGAAACAAGCTGATTTTAGAAAGCTAGATTCTAGGGCAAAAGTTTCTGAAGAGAGACTTCACTTTTAATTTCTTATCCCAAACATATCCCAGTTTATTTTATTTTATTTTCTAATTCTAATTCTATCTCCATCGCAGTAAATGATATTTAAGACTGCTATTATCAAATATTTCCAACAGACAGATATGGGAAGGGCTCTGAGTTACTACAGAGAATTCTTCCCCAGATCTCTGGCCTGTGGTTCTCATTCACATGCTCAAGGTCTAACTGATCGCCATTTTAGGGGTCAGGAAGGAATTTCCCCACAGATCAGATTGGGAGAGACCTTGGAGGTTTTTCGCCCTCCTGGGGCATGGTTGCTGGTTTGAACTAGAGCAGGGATCAGCAACCTTTGGCCCACGACCCGCCAGGGTAAGCACCCTGGCAGGCTGGGCTGGTTTGTTTACCTGCTGTGTCCACAGGTTCAGCCGATCACGGCTCCCACTGGCCCCGGTTTACCGTTCCAGGCCAATGGGGGTGGAGGGAAGCAGGGCGGGACAAGGAATGTGCTTGCCGCCGCTTCCTGCCACCCCCATTGGCCTGGGATGACAAACTGTGGCCAGTGGGAGCTGTGATCGTCTGAACCTGGTGATGCGGCAGGTAAACAAAGTGGCCCAGTGTGCCAGAGTGCCTATCCTGGCAGGCCGCAGGCCAAAGTTTGCCAATCCCTAAACTAGAGTAAACGATGAACCCTCTGTAACCTGAAGTCTTTAAATCACGATTTGATGACTTCGGTAACTCAGAAGTTATGAACTAATTACAGGAGAGGATCGTTGAGTTCTATGGCCTGTGATGTGCAGGAAGTCAGACAATGTGATCATAATGGTCCTTTCTGGGCTTAAAGTCTACGAGTCTAAGCCCATCTCTACACTACAGAGTTAGGTCAATGTAGGGCAGCTTACGTTGACCTTTCTCTGTAAGTGTCTACACTAAAATATAGCTCCCACGGATGTATCTCCTCCGCTATACCAGCTTACTAACTCCACCTCCGCAAGAAGTATAGCGATTAGGTCAATGCAGTTAGGCCAATGCAGCGTCAGTGGAGACACTGCACTGCTCACATTAACTTTTGCTGCCTTTCAGAAGCCATCCCACAATGCCTCACACTGGCAACTAAAGTGATGCAAGTGCTCCTGGTGACGACGTGCATCGCCAACACAAGGAGCATAGTGTGCACATGCAAAAGCAACGTAACTACTGCAGTGGCTATACATCAGTGTAACTTAGGTTGACTTAATTTTGTAGCGTAGAGACTTGCCCTAAGGCTCTGTGAGAGCCGATTCCATTTTTCTGACATTTTTTGCATTGCACACGCAGGGATATGTTTCTAAAGGGGAACTATAGCAGTGATTAATAGAGTACTTAAGGATGTGACAGACGTTATTTCAAGCTGATAAGGACCTAATGCACATTTTCAGTTTTTACAGCTGCCCCACGTCTGGAATATGATGCTCTGGTGATTGAACTTTTTATTAAAACTGTGATAAATGAAGGGGATAGGGGATAGCTCTCTTTTGTGGACACCCAGCCAGCCTGTTAGTGATAGAATTCCTCTTAATAGCTGTTCCCTACTTGCTTTACCTGTAAAAGGTTAACAAGCCCACTGGTAAGAGGAAAGGAGGGGCACCTGACCACAAGAGCCAGTGGAAGGGCTAGAACTTTTTAAAATTGGGAAAAAACTCTCTCTTGTATGTGTTGTTCTCTGGGAAAGAGGGGAGCAGGGCAGCAGTTATGCTGTGAAAAGGTTTAAGCCAGGTATCATCACAGATCATGAGATCATACCTAGACTACTTATTTGGAATTCCCAAATATGTAAGTAGATTAGGAATGTTTAGAAAGATGCAATTAGGTTTATTTCTGTTTATTTCTTATGGCTAGTGGACTCCCTTAATCCCAAATGCTTGTGTTTGCTTGTAACCTTTAAGCTGAACCCCCAAGAAAGCTATTTTGAATGCTTGATTTTTGGAATTGCTCTTTTAAAAACTAGCAAAGGCCAAAGTTCCAGATGTATTTTCTTCCTTTTTGTTTTTAATAAAATTAACCTTTTTTTAAGAACAGGATTGGATTTTTGGTATCCTAAGAGGTTTGTGCATATGTTGTTTAATTAGGTGGTAGCAACAGCTAATTTCGTTTTCTTGCTTTCTCAGCTCTTCCTCGGTGGGCGGGGAGAAGAAGTGTCAAAGGGCTTGAGGGTACCCCACAGGAAGGAATTCCCAAGTGCACCTTCCTGGGTTCCAAAAAAAGGGGTTTTGCATTTGGGTGGTGGAAGCTTTTACCAAGCCAAGGTCAGAAAAAAGCTGTAACCTTGGGAGTTTAATACAAGCCTGGAGTGGCAAGTATTAATTTTTTTAAATCCTTGCGGGCCCCCATCTTCTGCACTCAAAGTGCCAGAATGGGGAATCAGCCTTGACAAAAAGCTAATAAAGCTCAATCACAACAGCTCTAAATGCTTTAATTGTTTTGCTTCTTCTCTACCCAGCAGCTAGACAGGCTCTGGGAAAGGAATTAGCCATTGTTTTAAGCAATTGTTGTCCCAAGTTCTTAAGACTTGTGACCTTAACTAATGTCGCTGAAGAATTCAAAGTCATGATGAAGACGTTCACTTTATATCCACGCCACTATTCACAAGATTAATCCAAACTGAGGACAGAGAGATCTTCAGCTAGTGGTTATTTATGCAAGTCCTGCTTACAGAACACTAGGGAATATCACATGAAGGTGCAGGTTTGGTTGGAGTACTTATATGCACTTGGTCATTAGCTACTTGAGAGTATTATGATCTTACCTTGACCCTACTTGTGCCAGGAATTCTCTGCAGAGTCTCCTTTCTAACTCACCCCAAACAAACAGCACATGGCATGTTTCACTGGGGTCTGGCAGTGATATGTTTGGATTGAGGCTAGTCACCTAGCTGGACAGATTAGAGTAGAATCACGCTCCACATTTGAAAGAGTAAGATCACACATTGCTCAGTGAGCCCTTGTGTGCTGCCGGCAATGTAGCTAGTTGCCAACTGTATTTAAATGAAGAAAGCAAATGAGAAGATTGTGGTGAATGAAGCAGCTCAGCTCTGTGGTTAATTCAAATCTTCAGGTTTCCTTGATCTGTCCTGGGCATAGTATGCTTAGTCAAGGAGACTTCTGGGGTGAAATTCTAGCCCCACTAAAGTCAAGAGGGCCAGAATTTCACTCCTATTAATTATCAAAGGACAGCAGACCACAGAATTTTTTTAAGAGGTCTGTTGGCTGCTGCGATATAATGGGGAGTGAGGTCGGTTCTGACAGGTTGCATTTCAGTGGCTCAGTCTTTCCTCCTAGATGTTCCAGAAGATGAAGCAAGATGCATACTCATTCTCCCTAAAGCCTTTGTGTGGAGCTCCATTCTGATGCTCCTCACGCGCAATGTCTAGACTATGAGGTGGGGTAGGGGCAGAAGACTGTGAGGGATTTTAAGCTGCAATGCCTGTCAGTAAGCATCACCCCAGCAGATGCAGCATACCCAGTCTCTCCACAGGCTTAGGTGAGGCAAATTACATGGATCTCATTCCAGACAAACGACACAATGCAACTGGGTAGCTGGAAGCCTTTAGGAAAACCCTAGGTCTAAATCATCTATTAAGAGAGTGAAAGCCCTTACTATTACCTAGCTGTTCCTTTGAATGCCATTTGCCCTGGTGTCCCAAGTAGCATTGGTAGGCAAGCATGTTTTCCTCTCATCTGAGATAGGCTAAGATGGTAGCTCTCAACCAGCGGTCTGGGGCCCCCTGAGGGGCTGCAAGCAGGTTTAAGGGGGTCTGCCAAGCAGGACCAGTGTCAGACTCACAGGGGCCCAGGGGAGAAAGTCAAAGCCCCGTCGTGCAGGGCTGAAGCCTGGGGCCCTGAGCCCCGCCACCCAGAGCAGAAGCATGAGCAACTTAGCTTCCTGGGGCCTCCTGTGGTGTGGGGCCCCAGGCAATTAGCCTGCTTGCTAACCCTTAACAGTGGCCCTGGCTTTTATCTGAAGAAAATAGTTGTTGTGGCACAGGTAGGCCATGGAATTTTTAATAGCATGTTGAGAGGGAAAAGGAAGAGGGGCTTAGAAAGAAAAAGGTTGAGAACCCCTGGGCTAGGAGATTGTATTTTTTTAAGGTTTTTATTCCTAATTTAACAGGTCATAGATGTAGCTGAGTCTCTTGCATTCAAGGCCAGTGCCCTCACCACCGGGCTATTGAGACTTCAGCCTCAAAATGTCATCAAAATAGCAAATGTGGAAGCAATTTCTTTCCAGAAAAGTAAGTATTCAGACCACTTCTAATTATTTTCTGTGGCAGACCTTGCTACAGGTCTCTGCGCTTTTCTCACCTCTGAATGAGAAAGATGATGTGAGGCTATCTTTCTACACTGCCTGGAAACTTCAGCTATTGCAGAGCATGTTAACCTGTTTGTTTTGTAGTGCTAGCTTCAAACGAACCTACATCCATGCTCTAAACTTGCACCCATGCTGCAGTGGCTTCCCAGTAGAATTTAAGGTTTTAATATTAGTATCAGAGTTCTATGTGATCTGGGCCCTCAATGTCCTAGGCACCATCTCTGCATTTGCCATTTGAGATCAGATAACTTCCTTCTGATGGCAGATTGAAATTTAAACTCAAAGGCTGGAGGTCAGAGTTTTCTTTGAAGAATCTCACTCTGGAAATCACTCCTATTTCTGGTCCGTCAGAGCCCAAATTTATATTCTTGACCGTCTCCTTAACTCTCCACAGATGATCTTGTGTCCAGATTCTTTTTCTAGAAAGTCTTTCCTATGTATTGAGCTCCATCTCAAGGGGCAAAGAAACTTAAAGCATGGATGATGGAAAGAGTGCTTCTTTCTGGTCTGTCATGTTTAGACTGATACTCACTGTAATATCTAAGCAGGCCTTTCAATTTCTTAGTGAGATGGGAGTTACCTGCATGCATCCAGAAGACAACTTTTCAGAGAAGGTCTGAAAAGAGAACTGAACAGTGCTGCAAGCCTTTTGTGGTAATAGCCTCCTGTCCCAGACCTGAACTTTAGCGTCCACAATCTGGTCCTGTCCCAAACCTGGACTTTAGCGTCCAAAATCTGGGGGCTTACCTGAAACTCCCCCAAGCTCACTACCAGCTTGGATATTCTCGCTGCCACCAGATCAGGAATTGATGGGGCCTGATCCCCCCTTTCACTCTCATCTGTAGTCCAACCTTCCTTGGGGGACACCCAGATTCCAAATCCTTGGAATGCTAAAAGCACAGGGGAAACAATCCATTCCCCCCCTCTTCACCAGGCTGCCAAGACACCGGTTTCTCTCATTCACCAAGAGGATAAGCGTTACTCTAACCCTCAGAACAATTGAGATGGCACAAATACCACAGCGTATGCTTTGCCTTTCCCCGTAGCTGCCTTCCGTGAGGAGACGAATACACTGATACAGAGGTGATCTTTTTCTTCTCCCGATAGCCTGCTCTTTCCTGAAAGCAATAGGAAAAAGACCATAGCCGGCTGTCTCCTTCCTTTGCTCCCTAGGAAAAGAACATCCACACGTTTAAAAGAAAGTTTATATAAAAAAAGAAAAAAATATAAACAATAACTTGCATTAAGAAACATCATACAGGCTCTTTGCTTATAAAAAATGAAGAAACAGTCTGATTTAAAGAATAAGACCCGATTAACCAGTCAACCATCCACATACATGTAAATACAACCCACAAGCTACCTCATAGAAGCGAATATGCTTGGGCGGTTCCTTTGTACTCACAAAGTGTAGGAGAACCTTGGAGATAAGATGCAGTTAGGAGGAAGCTTGTAACTCACAGCCGAGAAAACAACAAAAAAGACACAGACCATACCACATACTATTCTAACAACCCAAAGACTCCTCATAAGCCGACTTGCTTTAGGGCTTCACTATTGTACTCACAGACTTTTGGTATAATATTTGAAATAAGAAGGAGTTAGGAGGAAACCTTGTTTACTCACAGCCGAGAAAACAAAAAAGACCCCGAGTATACAAATTCCCGCCCCTGACTTTAAACAATCCAGTTCTCTGATTGGTCCTCTGGTCAGGTGTGTGGTTACCCTTTCCAGGTAAAAGAAACTTAACCCTTACCTTACCTATCTATTTATGACACCTTTATTTTAAAAAAGGCACCAGGAATAGAGAGAATGATGCAATTAAGCGTAAGCTTTTCAAAACTATTTCAGGAATTTGAAAGCCCCCCCCCCCACCCCAAGTGTTCAGAAGACAAAATTCCCACCCAGAACACAAACTCCTGTGTTTTTTCTCATTTTTCTCTAGCTCAGAGTCTCCAAGGGCAACAGTTTTTCCACCAATGTTAATTAGGTTTGCCTGAAGGATCCTGAGAGATGAATTTTTTAAATTGAACTGCTCACCACCTGGGTTTCTCCAAGAGGTGTTTAGTCCAAATGTTTTACTTTCAAAGTCACCAGCAAATTTACACCTGTGTGTTAGCCCCAAAGCCACATTTACCTGGCATATACTTTGGCTACTCAAAAATAGAAAGATGTCATGCAGACAAGATCAGAAAGATTACAGAGGCTGGAGGTTGCCTCAGGCTAGGAAAATCAATTAAATAGGGCTAGTTGCAATTTTCCTCTCCTTTAAAATAATCACACCAGCTAAAAGCCAGAATGTGCCATTAATAGTCCAGCCTTTGATGGGAGAGTGGGGCAATGCATTTCCTCAAAAGGAGCTCTGGGAAAGATTGTACCAGAGCTCTACAGAACTCTTGCACGCTGCACAATTCTGCCTTACGGCTGTGGCCTCACAGTTCTCCGGCCCGATTTCGTGGGGAGAGCTGCAGTTGTGACTAACTCGTGGGGAGGGCACAAAGAGGATCCTTGTGCTCTTCATCCCACTCAGGCATTTAAACAAGGGCAAGTTCCAATCTAGACTTCATCACAAGCCACATAGCTGTGAACTAGAGATTCAAACCTTGAGGAGCAAAAAGAGTGGTCTAAGTACAGGACAGACAGGGACTCTAGAATTCTGTTTCCTGCTGTGACTGACTCCCTCTGAACTCACGTAAGTAAGCCTCATGCTCCAATAGGTCTGTTAATCTATAAGGTGCCACAGGACTCTTTGCCACTTTTACAGATCCAGACTAACACGGCTACCCCTCTGATACTTGTTAAATACTAGTTTACCAAAAGAGGAGTCATCTTCTGCCAAATAAAACAAGGCGTCTGGGCACCACACAAACTACTGTGGAACATCAGTGGACAAAAGATTTTGTTGGCTGTTTTCCCAACCCCTAGGAAGACGTGATATCCACAAATGCTCATCCCATCACATCTTGAACTCTGGGGGAAGATCCCTATCAGTAAGAAATTGTCATCCCTATGCTGCTTGGAATATGGAGAGGGCAATATTTCTAAGCACAGACAAGGGATCCCAAGGCTGCTTAGACTGGGTTAGGACATGGAAGCTGCTGTAACGTATAAGCTCTTTATTATTTTTTGGAACCTAAGACTTTATGTCATGTGTGTGTATATGTTTATTTGCTGAAATCTTATTAATAACTTGTTTCCTTTTCTTAGTTAATAATTCTTTAGTTAGTTTATTACAGGATTGGCTACAAGCTCTTTGGAGCTTGATCTGAGGTGCACTTGATGTGAGTAAGTGACTGGTCCTTCAGGACTGGGAGTAACCTTGGAATTGTTGTGATTTTTGGTGTAAGGGACCATCTATCACAAAGGAAGTCTTGCCTGGGCAGCAAGTTGGACTGGAGTACCCCAGGGGACTGTCTGACTCCATTTTAAGGTTGTTATGATGCTTGATTAGTTCACACTTGATTGGCGCAATCTAATTATAGAACACACAACCAAGTTGGGGTTTGTGCCCTGTTTGTAACAGTCTGCCCTGAGCTTGGCACCCGTGTTCACGAGCCTTTTTAGACAGCATGACAAAGGTTTACAGCCCACTTAGAGCCCAGCCTCCACTACTGCTTATGCTGTTACTAGCTGTGGAATCAGTGCCAGAATACAGGCATTTTCTAACATAAATACACCTGTGCAGTGCCAGAGCTGGATCCTTCCATACAAACTACTGACTTCTTTGGAGTTACTGGGTATGAAAATTGGGCTAAAGATGAGCTCCAAATTCTTCTATTTTCTAGCACTTTTCACAGCTCCATTGTGACATTCAACTTCCATCTTTGCTACATGAAAAACGCATTTCACTACCCTGCATTTTAGGTTCTCTTACTATACCCATCACCATGTTTCTCTTTAGCAGCAGCAGAAACAGCATGTGGCCCCTAGATTTCTGACATCACTGTACCAAATTGTTATTCCTTGAGTTCAAGGCATTCAGCAACTTCCCGAAATAAAGTTTTGGTGTGAAAGTATTAGGCAAATCATCACTTAAAATTATCAGTAGTCACAGGGGACAAAGCCACATGCTGGGGTTGCAATTTCCTTCAATAAAATGCACATTGAACTCATCGCCCTGTCTGCCAACAGCCAGTCTGAAGCCCTTGACAGCATGATATCAAAACTCCAAATACAAAGCAATTCTCCTAGCCTACTGTAGCTTCTGGCAATGTACATAGCTTGACACAGTCATTAATTTTTATGCCGTTTTAGAGCAAATGTTTTACTAGGAACCCAATTTACTTCTGACAGAAGAGACTATTAGGTAACCGAAGCATGAAGAGTGTCAAAAACTCCTTTCAATTGAAACATGCTGTTGACAGAAAGTGCCTTGCAATCAAATCTATAGGCATAGACTTTGTTTGCTTTGATTGGCTGATTTTTCAATAATTAATATAACTTCTTATGACCCACCTGCATGAGTGATATTGAAGATCAGCTTAGAATATTTTTAAGGGGGTAGCAGGGTGACAAGGGCAATATGGACTGCTTTGGATTTGAATTGGTAACTGCATTGCATTTCACATTATGAAAGGACAGCTGGCATGGCATGTGGGCTGTGAAATAAGGGGGAGGGTTGATAAAATATATACTGAGAGAAAACAAGGTTAGGAGCAATGAAATGTGACTGAGTAGAGCTCTGGGAGCTTGGAAACTTTCCCCCCCCCAAGCTCAACACTTGAGGTTATTTATCCAAGTTTGAAATTTGAAAGACAGAGAAGGTGAACCTTATGTTTTGCTATTCTCTGGCACTTGTTCACCATTCCCAAAAGCTGGTGTCCCAAGTCAAGATAAACAAAACTTAACTGCCACTTGCTTGGGCCATAGTGTATTGAAATGTTAGATAAACCATACTGTGCTCTTTTAATTGCAAGTTTTCATTAATGTGTAGGTAGAGTTCTTGCAATAGTATCCTATTTATTACTCGATAGGCTGTATTTGGGAATTAGGAAAGCCCAGACCAACATCAAATACACACAAATCAGATATCAGGAATGGCAATATACAAAAACCTGTAGGAGAGCACTTCAACCTCCCTGGCCACACTATAGCAGACCTTAAGGTGGCTATCCTGCAGCAAAAAAACTTCAGGACCAGACTTCAAAGAGAAACTGCTGAGCTTCAGTTCATTTGCAAATTTGACACTATCAGCTCTGGACTCAACAAAGACTGTGAATGGCTTGCCAATTACAGAACCAGTTTCTCCTCCCTTGGTTTTCACACCTCTACTGCTAGAACAGGGCCTCACCCTCCCTGACTGAACTAACCTCGTTATCTCTAGCTTGCTTGCTAGCATATATATACCTGCCCCTGGAAATTTCCACTACCTGCATCTGACGAAGTGGGTATTCACCCACGAAAGCTCACGCTCCAAAATGTCTGTTAGTCTATAAGGTGCCACAGGATTCTCTGCTGCTTTTACAGATCCAGACTAATACGGCTACCCCTCTGATACTTATAGCTTTTGCTGACTTGCCTGGGATATTTCCCAGTGAAATGCTGCAAAGTGTGATCTTGCTTGGGATATTTCTACCGAGACTGAGGAAGTGAGAACAGTCAAGGAAGCAAGGCAGAGACTTCAAGGCAAATATTTTCTATACAGATACCGGAGGCATACTCAGTGCCTGGAAAAATGCACATTTATTGAAATTAAATGGATTAATCACACAGGTTTTGGGCTAGGTCAAAATAGAACCATTTGATGGAGGAAGGAGTGAAATGACAAGTCAATGAGATACTGTAGTTCAGAGATTGGCAGCCTTTCAGCAGCGGTGTGCCGAGTCTTCATTTATTCACTCTAATTTAAGGTTTCGAATGCCAGTCATACATTTTAATGTTTTTAGAAGGTCTTTTTCTATGTCTATAATATATAACTAAACTATTATTGTATGTAAAGTAAATAAGGTTTTAAAAATATTTAAGAAGCTTCATTTAAAATTAAATTAAAATGCAAAGGCCCCTGGATTGGTGGCTAGGACCTAGGCAGTGTGAGTGCCACTGAAAATCAGCTTGCCTGCCGCCTTCGGCACCTGTGCCATAGGTTGCCTACCCCTGCTGTAGTTCGTGCTCTGTGGTCCAAAGACAGAATTTGCAAGAAATTTTCCTTTATTCCATCTAGGGCAAATGCAGTGCTATGAAGAGACTAGATCAGAACTGGTTAGATGAATATGAGATTTATTCAGAAAATATAAATGTACAGAATTGTGAAGTGTGATCATATGGTTATAAAAGTTAGCTAGAACAAAGGAAAAGTTCTACTCTCACTAACAAATCTGTTCCAAGTCTGTGCTGGATAACTGGGACAATAGATTTTAGCAATTCCTGTAATAGCAATGTGTATTTAAACAGAACTGACAGGAACTACACCAGACATTTTTTAACTTGATTTCACAATATGGCAAAGGCCAAATTCTGCCCTGGGGTGAGGTTGCCGTTAGATTTAATAGGACCCATGTGCATGTCTAAAACAAATTCTAGCCATTAGAGGAGATATTGGCTTTGTGTTAACCAATCTTTTCATAGTACTAGATAATTTTAGGTTGAATTATCAACCACTGCATCTGTCATTTAGTTCCAGAAAAGCTATTAAAAAACTCTCTGAAAACCCAGTTTTAAAACTAGTAACATGCTATAATTTAGCCGTTTTTGGCTAAGAGAAGTAATTCACACGGTTAACGTGGGAAGGCACAAACATTGTTTGTTTTGTTCACTAGACGAAGTAGATAATTAAAAGAATGAAGACCACGTTCTTTTCGCAGTAGCACTGACATAAACCCATAATAACTCTTGTAGACAATGGTGTTTTGCTGAATGTATTCTCTGGGGAGGGATTTGCCTTTCTTCCACAGGTAAAAGTGCTATTATAGCCCTTTAATCTGCCAAGGAGAATAAACTCTGTGCAAGGCAACTTACATTTCCTGCAAGCCCAAACACAGGGGCCATCCTACCAGTGGGAGGGACATGTCCACCACAAATATTTTGTGCTGTGCAGTACAGAATCTCATCCACAATCTAGCACATTGGCGTTACATTGGTATGAAAGTGTAACCTTTGGGTAGGCTAGAGTTTACTTTACTACCCCTCTCCTAGTGCTTCAACAAAACTCCTACAGAAAAGCACATGAAGACCCAGAATTCAGTCACTGAGGATTTTCAGGAAGGATTCTGCAGAGTCCACACGAGGAAAGAACTTCATTCTTAAGTACTAACTTTATAATGATCAAGAAAAATAACAGCTTGATTTTTACTAACCCATACAGCTACTTTGTAATCCACATACACTATCTTCAGTTATAGATAAATATGCATAAAAAAAACTAAACAGGTCAGACCCCACAGAAACACTATGAAAAGTAACTCAGAATTCCAACAGCTTAATTCACCTATGTCTCAGAGTCTTTGTTCATCAACTCTATCCAGTCTGCTGAATCAAAGCACTGCAACACTCCTCTTTCTCACAGAAGTCTCCCACTGGAACCCACACTGACTTTCTCTGCCTTTGCTGGACTGAGGAATCACTCAGTTATCTAGTTAGCTAGGTAATTAACCAACCCATCAGTATTATGAATAGCTCTGTTTCCAAATGATTCAGAGTTATGGAAAAACAGCCTGCTTTCTGCTCCTAGGCTCAGCTCCTCTCCCAAACCAGATAGGTCACATGTCCTTTGCCCTGACTCAATGGAGTCTATTAACCCAACTACTGGGAACCTATTGAACATGCCCAAAAGTATCACACCCAATTCCAGAAACTTCTGGATGTGGAATACTAACTGTGTATATGCAGAGCAACAATGACCCAACTACAAAGCTCATTCCTCCATCTCTCTAGATCTCTTAAAAGAGATGTCTCCCCATTACGTATGTGAGTTACAAAAACAACACAGATTAGATCAGCAGTTCTCAAATTGTGGGTCGTGACCCCAAAGTGGGTTCTGACTCCATTTTAATGGGGTCACCAGGGCTGGTGTTAGAGTTGCTGGGACCCAGGGTTAAAGCTGAACCCCAAGCCCCACTCCCCGGGGCCAAAGCCTTCAGCCCTGGGCGGCAGGGCTCAGGCTTCAGTTTCAGCCATGGGTGGCAGGGCTCAGGTTACAAGCCTCCGGCCTGGGGCTGAAGCACTTGGGCTTTGGCCTCCCTCCCGGGAGTCTCATAGACTTATAGACTTTAAGGTCGTGGGACTTGGGTTTTTGGCTTTGCTCCCTCCCACCTGAGGCTTTGGGCTTGGGTGGGGTTAGGCTCCCGTCCCCTTCCTGGGGTCATGTAGTAATTTTTGTTGTCAAAAGGGGGCCATGGTGCAATGAAGTTTGAGAACCTCTGGATTAGATGAAAATCAGACCTACTGTCTATGCTCCTCCCCCTCCCTCCCAGCACTTCGTGTTTAGGACTTTCAGGGAGGGAGGGGCAGGAGTGGGGAAATGCTGTTTCTCCGCTCCTCTCTCTCCCTCCCAGAAAGTCCTAAGCCTCACCAAACAGCTGTTTGGCAGCGCTTAGGACTTGGTGGCAGGGGGGCGGAATGTGGCATGTTCCGGAGAGGAAGTGGAGTGGGGATGGGAAGAGGTGGGCCTGGAGCATTTTGGGCAAAATCTGTTCTTCTCTGGGGAAGCTGCAGCTGCTGCTACAAAGGTACTTCCTAGCACCCTTGCCTGCAGTAGGCTGTGCCTGTGTGGGGCAAGCAAGGGGCACTTCCCAACCACAGTACAGTACTGTACGGTATATAATGCCTTTTGTCTGCGCCCCAAAAATTTCCTTGGAACCTAACCCCCCGCATTTACATTAAATCTTATGGGAAAATTGGATTCATTTAACATTGTTTCACTGAAAGTTGCATTTTTCAGGAACATAACTACAACGTTAAGTGAGGAGTTACTGTAGATTCTTTTAAAAGTGTGTCCTCTGGTCTATCTTTGGCTTTTTAACAAAAATCTCTGAACTTATGCTTTTTCTTTCGGTGTTAAACTACATTAGACTCAACACAGAAATACAAGGATAGGTTAACACTATATGACTTACTGGTGCTTTATGTTTGTAATGGGAAAGGCTTATACCAATAATCTGATACAGAAACTGTGCCTAAGACACAATGTTAGTGTGTGGAATCTGCTGAGAGACTCCTGGTGACACTGGCTCATTCACTGTGTGGGTATGAGAGAGAGAGAGAGAAGACTCCACATTGAGGGAGACCTGGGGTCCTGACGGGAGAGAAAGAAGTGAGCAGGGACTTGAATGAGGTCCCTGCTGGGGTCAGAATTTCCCCTCTTCTCCCAAAAAAAGGTGTGAATTGGCATCACTGATATGGGCAGGCAAAGCCTGCACTCCATGTCCCAATATGCCAGTCTACACAGCTCAGCAGGTGTGACAGAAAAAGTAACCTGCACTAGGTACAGGGGGTATTGATTATCCCCTTGGAGCACGCAGGGAGCGATATGCAGAGACAGTAACAATATCGTCACTGGTTTGCTCCTGGGGCTACAAAGCTATGCACTTCCACTTACTATTCCCTGGTCATAAAAGCACAATCTAGCCCTAAGTTTGTATTCATCCTTTTCTGTTCAGGCAGGTTAGTACTTTGATTGCATCTGCAGTGCCACAATAGGGGGAGCAAATCAATTCTACAGGTAGCCATGTCTTAAGCCGTTTAGGTCTTTGCTGTTCTAACAACGAAAGCTGCTGCTGTATTCCATCAACAAGCAGCAGGAGTTCTTTTCAGGGCACTAAAAGAAAAGTTAAAAGCTAGTCCAGCTCCAATACCCAGGAGGAAAAGTGTTTCCTTCCTTCCACTGATAACTGCAATTAGAATTCTCATGAACTGATCTTCCTTGTGCAACATGAATATTCCGTGGGAGAATTCCTTCATTACCAAACATTCAGCAAAGTGAAAATTAAAATCCTTCCAAGTCATTGACTATAGAATGGCTTTTCATGTTCAAAATGGACATGGTTTTCCTTTGAAGAAGCTCTCCTAAGCAGATTGATGATCCAAGGACTGTATTATGTAACTGCACCACTATCACAATGCTACCATATGTGGATGATCTTGCAGTGATAGAATGCATGAGCTAGTGGTTAGAGCACAGGACTGGGACCAGAAATCTGCATTTTGTTTGTTCCTGGATCTGACCCCAACTTGCTGTGACCTTGGACAGTTCACTTAACTTTTGTCTCGGGTTCTCTTTAAAACAGAAGAATGAGCAATAATTCCATAGTGTTTGTCTTTTGGGAATATTGCAGCTATCATGGTCATGCTAAGAAATTCTTTCTACATATTCTGCATTCTCTCCATCATCCTATTTTCCTGCGAGGAAGTAGTATGCAACTCTCTAATTTGCCTGTGGCAAGGAGACAAAATTAAGGTTGCTCAGTCAATGGTACGGGTGGCATTTCTTCACTTCTGAGTGCTTGATTTTGCAAGCTTAGCATTTTAATCAGTTTATATGTTCTGTTCACCTGCACTACGCTGCTGGAAAGCTGCCATTTAACCACTGTTACCATTACTTACAGTCAGCCTTATGTGGTAACAAATGATGGTGATGCCAAATAATGCCCACCCCATTTTTAATATACTTTTAGAAACATATCTGGGGAGAAGAGAGTGTCTCATTTTATTGATGTCTTCCTGATTTACGTTTCTTAAAAGTTAAGAAACAAACCCCTCCTTTATTGTAGGTAAGCTCTGCTATATAGTAAGTACAGTAATAACTAGAACTAAAGTAAACAGATGAACAGAGAATTGAGATTATTAGTTTTATATGGAACTTTATGAGTACCTATCCCACTAAAGCAGTTATTTGATTTAAAAATAGTTGTATCATTCAGGCTAAGCCAATTTTTAATTCAGAAAAGATTGTACTTTGAGGTTTTTTAAAAAATATATATAAATATCAATAGGCTTTACAAGATAGTCGCCATTGGTAATTCACTCTTTCAGGCTGGTACAGTTGAAAAGCAATATCTTGCCTTGACAGATTAGATCTCCCGAGGGATCTTAAAACTAGTTGGAGTACAGGATCAGGGTCAGGTTATGTTCACTAGGGGTTTGGAGAGGGTCCCATATGAGGAGAGATTAAAGAGGCTAGGACTCTTCAGCTTGGAAAAGAGGAGACTAAGGGGGGATATGATAGAGGTATATAAAAATCATGAGTGATGTGGAGAAAATGGATAAGGAAGTTATTTATTTATTCCCATAATACAAGAACTAGGACTCACCAAATGAAATTAATAGGCAGCAGTTTTAAAACAAATAAAAGGAAGTTCTTCTTCACGCAGTGCACAGTCAACTTATGGAACTCCTTACCTGAAGAGGTCGTGAAGGCTAGGACTATAACAGCGTTTAAAAGGGAACTGGATAGTTTCATGGTGGTTAAGTCCATAAATGGCTATTAGCCAGGATGGGTAAGGAATGGTGTCCCTAGCCTTTGTTTGTCAGAGGATGGAGATAGATGGCAGGAGAGAGATCACTTGATCATTGCCTGTTAGGTTCACTCCCTCTGGGGCACCTGGCATTGGCCACTGTCAGTAGACAGATACTGGGCTAGATGGACATTTGGTCTGACCTGGTACAGCCGTTCTTAAGTTCTTATGTTGACTCTGTCTTTAGAGATGTCCCTCATTCACAATGTGCTGCTTTTAAAGTAAAAGCTAATACAAAATAATTACAATCCTCTATTCAGTAAGTCAACCTGAACTCAAGAGTCTAGTGCCACAAGTGTGAAGCAAACCAAACTGAAGGCAAGAGAAGCAAGGATATTTCATTTCTAAAATCACTAACAGTAGTCAGTAACATTTATCCTAAGAATAAGGGACATATTCTTTTCAAATTTTGCATGACTTAACTTTACATCTTTATTGAAAGCTCTTGCAGCTATTTCAATTCAAGTAGCAATAAATGCACAAACAAAACTGGTCTTGGATCATCAGTTCTACACAAGGGCTGAATTAAAATTGCCAAAAGCTCCTCTACACCTTTACCTCCAATGTTGCACTGTTTTATAGTGCATATTTCTTTGTTTCTCTCCAAAAGAGATCCTTATCATACATTGGAGAACGTATGAGTTTTAAAAGCCAAACTCTACACCAGTGGCTCCCAAACTTGTGCCCTTGCTTCTGCAGGGAAAGCCCCTGGCGGGTCAGGCTGGTTTGTGTACCTGATGCATCTGCAGGTTTGGCCGATCACAGCTCCCAGTGGCTGTGGTTCTCTGCTCCAGGCCAATGGGAGCTGCTGGAAGTGGCGCAGGCTGAGGGATGTGCTGGCCACCGCTTCCAACCTCCACCATTGTCCTGGGAAGTTGAACCATGCCAGTGGGATCCGCGATCCGCCAAACCTGTGGACATGGCAGGTAAACAAACCCACCCAACCCACCAGGGGCTTTCCCTGCAGAAGCGGCAGAACAACTTTGGGAACCACTGCTCTACACTAACACTTTAAAAGCTATAGGTATTAAGGGGAGGAGAATACCCTGGGACATTGGTTTTTATTAAAGATAGGCCAGAGCCTCAAAGATCAGATCTGGATTTCAAATATGCCAATATTCTGTGTCCGAAAAGTCTGCTTGGGTACAACTCCATCGTTTCAGTCCAACCCTTCTGGAGGCAGTTTGCCAAACTGAAATATTTATGGTCAATTGGACAGGGCAGGGGAATAGTGGAAAGATTCTGAGTTTCTATTCCTGGCTCTACTCAGGTCACAATTAGTGGCAGTCACTTTCATCCTTGCTTCCCCTACTCGCTGTGTCTGTCTAGTCTGTTTAGATCATAAGCTCTTTAGGGCAGGGATAGTCTTTTATATGTATGTGCAGTGCATAGGTCAATGAGGCCTCTAGATGCTACTGAAATACCAATCAAAAATGTTTGTCAAATATAAATTCTACATGTATGTACTTTTTTTTTTTTTTTTTAAAAGACAATGCAGCCTTTTCACCCCACTAGCTTGTTTTAGGACAGCTATTAAGATAGCAATCTTGCTCTGCTTACAGCTAATTTTGCCTGTTAGCTGGAGGGGACAGGCAAGTAACTTAAGCAGTACATTGGAGATACAGAAATCCTGAACCACATGTTCAAACCCACATGTGTCTGTTCCATCTATTATCCATCAGCGAAGACACAATTCCATGCCATTTCCTGTGATGGTCTTTGAAATAAAATAAAACATCTATCGTACATACAATGGATGGGCATTCAAGACCCAATAATATTTTATAGTAGGAGACTGCCCACCATTGTCAGGCATGTTCCTGGGGCTAGTTGGAGCTACCCTCTTCCAAAGAGATGGTTGCTTTTCAGTTGGTACTACGTGAGCTTCATTCTTCAGCTACTCTATGTGTTAAGCACACACCTAAGAGTTTCATTTGCCGTTTACTTGAGTGGAGCTGCACCTTCTTACATGAGATTCTAATTTGGCTTTCATTGAGAGATCTGCATGCATACAGACTGCAGGAACAGGACCTATAGGTATGGATGAGACGTCCATCAATGTCTGTTTCATAAACAAAGACATGTTACCAAATGAATTATCACACCTCAGCATCTCCTGTATAGGAAAGAACAGATGCTTATTGTACTTTCTACCAGAATTTATTCAACTGCAGAAAGAATTCTCAGTTTGTCAAAGTTTTGAAATTTTGCTACCTGCTGTATTCAGTATTCTTTGATATGCATCTCCTGTTGTTTGTTTCCTTCTGCCTCCTTTGCATAAGAGTTACAACAACATGCATGTATGTTGGCAAAGCACAATGGTGGCATACGTTACCTTTGAATCTGGCCTTAAGATTGCCATTTTCCATTGCATTTTGGGGTAAAGAAAGGAGATGAGAAAATTAAGTGATCCTTCGCAATTGTCTCTGTGCATGCATTGGGGTCTACATACAGAATCAGAATATTGGGAACTATTTTTTTTTTTTTAATATTAAGGACCAGATTCTGATATTTTTATTCATATGCTGAGTAGCATCTTATGAAACTGAATGGTTCCACTGACTTCCAAAAGACTGTTAATTCAGAAAGGCCCCTTACTTAGATGTTGAATAGTACCGATGCATTAGCATCACTCTTTCAAGGCCTGAACATCCTGTCTTCAATGCGACTCAGAAGTAGTTCCATTAAAAGCAATGACATCACAGTGGACCAAGTGAAAGGAGATTAAGGTGCTGGTGTCTCAAGTGAGTTTTGTACCTAGTTCAATTCCGGATCCATAGCCCGGGTTTGACGGACGTACAAGTGTTGTTCTTCCTTGATTCATGAAGTCTATTACTTAGGCTTTATTTGCTATTACTTAAGTGAGCAGCCACACCAAATAGGAATATCATAAGCTTTGCAGCAAAGTTTACTACATGCCATTAGATCCAGGTAACACCATCTAGAGTAAATCTGTTGGTCATTAACCTAGACACAGAAAAGCTTAGACTGTCTATACCAATTACATATGGCCAGATGCTGCCATTGTTCCCTACGCTGACTTGCACCTGACTCCTCACCTTTGAAACAATGGGCTGAACTTACATTATGGTGCCACTCAATTGAAGCAAGGGTATCTGAACCTGACCCTTAGCCTGGATGGCAAGAAACATACTGAGGAAGACCCTGGATATTGCCTGCACAAATCTCATAAATTGCAGTGCACGGTTTCAGAACTATCACTTACTGCACAGCCTGTGAGAGATGCAGTAACATACCGAAAGGGAATCAGTTACTGAATAAGAGCCACCTGGGGAAAGGTTAAGAAAAGGATCCTTGAAAGATCAGCATGGCTGTGTAACTGTACTTTTCCGAAAGTGATTCAGAAAACAAATAGAGTAGGCAAATCAAAGGTGGCTAGGTTCCTACTGAGCACAGTGGGTAGATCTTGAGCTCCAGGAAGTAACGCTATCCATGAGCACATTGAATTTTCCCCCATCCCTATCAGCTGTGCAGTATGGCCTTGAGTTCAGCTCCCATATAAGCAGTGCAAGTGGCTACAATTTCACAAGAGCACAACTGCAAAGGGAGCAAGTATCTGCATAAACACCAATGCGAACTGCTGTTTGCAGTGTTGTAGCCAAGTCAGTCCCAGGATATTAGAGAGGGAAGGTGGGTGAGGTAATGTCTTTTATTGGACCAACTTCTGTTGGTGAGAGACGCAAGCTTTTGAGCTACAAAGAGCTCTTCTTCAGATCAAGGCGGTCTCTTTCGCTAATAGAAGTGGTCGAATAAAAGATATTACCTCACCCACCTTGTCTCTCTAATAGGAATTGCTAGCTGCTGAGCGCTCTTGAAGATTTGATCCTAGGGTTTCAGTGTTGGAGTAGCTTTTAAGTCTAAGTTATTTTATATATTCAGTTCCTTAAGTTTGCATGGTGCTTAATAGACATAAGAGTGACAGGTTCTGGGTTCAAGAGCAGTCTACAGATGACTTTAACAGGTACTCTGCCATAAGGAATCTGGTATTAGAGAGCAAGCACTGCCACATGAGCCAAGTAACATCATGACAAATGTACTGTGATTGCCAGCTGTCTGGTTTGATGCCAAAATGCCTTCATTCATCTAACCTCCTAATTCAGTCTGTCTATGTTACATTCCTCCACAAGAGAAATGGTTGATAGACCTGGCTGAAAAAAAAATGTTTCAAACTTTGGGCAAAATGTTGGAATGGTGACTGTTTCTTAGGGTTCAGGATGGACACTGGGTTTTTTTGTTTTTTTTTTTTTTTTTGCATTTAAAGACTATCAAAGTGTCTTGACAGATCTATTGAAACTTATCAAAACTGTGCTTACTAAAATCAGGTTCAATGAGCAAAACTTTAATGACATTTAGGGTGACCAGACAGCAAATGTGAAAAATTGGGACAGGGGTGTGTGTGTGTTTGGGGGGGTAATAGGAGCCTATATAAGAAAAAGACCCAAAAATTGGGACTGTCCCTATAAAATCGGGACATCTGGTCACCCTAATGACATTTGCAATAAATAAAAACTATTGCAAATTTTAAAGAAGTGTTTCCATATGGCTTGACATATCCTATAACCAGCCTCAGTCAAAATGTGTCAAGAATTACTGTTGTGGGCATATTAAACAACTTGGCTGGTATTATGTTTACCCTTAGGGGAAGATATCAGGGAACAGAAAACAAAAATCACTGGAGATTAAAAGTTTACAGGAGTATTGCATCCTAAGAGATGCACGAGCAATAAGTTACAAGACAACTTACATACTACATTAAAAGAACATACCATTGCCAAGTCAAGCACTCAAAAGTTAGGAAATATCAGATTTAAGGTTGCATGTGCACACAGTTAAAACCAATCTTTCACAAGTGGTTACAAGTGACTTTCCAGGATCACACCGGAACTGTGTGACAAAGGCAGGGAAAGAATCCAGTCCTCCAGAGCAGCATTCAGATTCCTTAAGTAGGAGACTCTATTTCCCTCTTCATTTACTACACACCTTCCAACCAGAGCCGGCGCTTCCATTTAGGCGGCCTACGCAATCGCCTAGGGCGCCAGGATTATCGGTGGGCAGCGTTTTGCCGGAAGGGGTGGCAGGCAGTTCTGGTGTACCTACCGCAGTCGTGCCTGCGGGCGGACAGTCGGCTGCTCGCGTGGCTCCGGTGGACCTCCTGCAGGCACAACTGCGGCAGCTCCACCAGAGCCGCAGAGCAGCCGACCGTCCGCAGCCGCGACTGCAGCAGCTCCACTGGAGCCGCAGGACCAGTGCGTGGGGCGGCAAAATTGCCATGCGCTTAGGGCTCTAAAACCCCTAGCGCTGGTCCTGCTTCCAACTACTGCAACAAGTGAGGCAGTCTAATTACCATCCAGTATTCCTTACCATCCAGTATTCATTCCAGGAGTACCATCCATCCTGTGCACTGAGACAGGAGACGTGGAGAAATCTAGTGTGTAACTGTGTAATTAAAGACTATCAGAATTCACTGGCACAAGAAGGGCAAATCAATGCTGCACAGGCACCCTTAATTCTGGCATTTCTTAACCTGAGTGCTTGACTTTGCAATGGCATTGTTCTTTTAATGTAGCTCTCGTGTAACTTTTCAGGATTAAGAAACAAAAGTAAAAATCCCATCATATTGACACCCACGTGGTTCATCAGCAGGATTGGAACCTTGAGATCCACAGCACAGACCTCCACCGCTTAAGCAAATGTAACCAATAGCAGTAGTATGATTCATCCTCTATGTAGCCAGCACTTTAGGGGGATTGACATTTTGCCAGCGGTTTTCACAGATTTTTAATGACAGCAGAGGAGTGGTGAGCCTCTGGACTCTTGCGTTCCATTCCAGGTTCTGGAGGAAAGCATGCACTAATGGGCAGACCCTCTCCTCCAGCCTGTCCCTGTCCCAGTCCATCTCTACTCCATCAGACTCCTCAACCCAGTCCTAGTCTCCCCAGGCAACAATCCCAGTCTTCCCCTCTGGGCTCCTGATCAAACACCAGAATTCCTCCCCACTCCAGGCTTCTTGCCCAGCCAACCTCAGTCTGTCTTCCCAACCACCCCCATTATATGAGGCACTCTTCAAAGACATCATTCCTGCCCATGTGGCTGTGGGAGTTTGCTAATTTATGCCCCACACTGCTGACTCTCAAGTCCACTGCCCAGGTCCTGCTCCACCCAGGTTGATTTTAAATAAATCTCATTTACTTGCAAGTTTGGGCATGTGAATCAAGTCTGGCTATCTTTAGGAAATGGTGCAAATCCTTCTGCTTTGAGGAAGGCTTTCCACCATAGGTGACACCCAAAACTCAATCCTGGCAAAGTAAACGGTACCTCAAGCAGAGTTAACCCAGGAGAGAGATGAGTTCTAGAGACTCCCTGAAGGCCTTTGGATACTTTTCTACTGGGTTTATGTGGAAGGCACTCAGACACTGTGGTGATGGACAACAGTATAAAGCCTTAAATAGATGGATAGTTTCTGTATTTCTCCACCTCCAAAGTTGCCTGAATGATCTTAGGGGGGAAAATAGACTACTACCAAAGAAGAAAGAAGCTTAGGAATGCCAAGTCCATCCTTGAAAGGTTAAGTGCCACAGTGATTGAATACAATGCACTTTTCCTGCTATTGAACTGTCTTAATTTTTTTTATTTTTAAGTTGTATGATTGGTAGTTTCAACTGGAAAAAAAAAAGGCCCTGTAGGGAGAGTTACATGTCAGGAGTGAAGGTTATTGACAGAACAGTGTATGAAGGTTTGCATGCTTGGCTGTCACCGGGGAAATTCATCTCCCGTTGATTAGCAACAAGTTGAAGTTGACAGGTAAAACAGTGACATGAGTTTTACTAGTAAGAATGCAAGAGGTCTGTTGTGACAATTGCTTAATGTAGTATGCATTCAGTAGGAAGCTTTAGTGAATACTGCATGTGTATATATGTACACCTACCCACACATAACCTGATCCAAAGCCCATTAAAGCGCATGGAAAAATCCCCATGGAATTTGTATCAGGTCCATAGGCTACAATCCTGTACTCACAGCCATGTGAGTAAAGACTACTCAGATAAATATTTCCCTTGAGCCAAATTCAGAGTTGATGTGCAAGTTAAATTCCCTTAGACTTCCTTGTATCTTCTTAGGGATAGGTAAGTGACAGTAAGCCTAAATTAGTTATTTACAAGCCAAAGAAATAAACATAGGTACAAGATGTAAAATGAAATAAGGGTGATCAATTTCCACTTAGGAACCCTTACATTTTACTATATTTTACTATCCTTACATTTTGCTATTTCTTGCTATGCTCCTTCCACGTTTTGGGCTGCACCACCTTAGACACTCACACATAAGTAAGCAAATGCAGAAGGGATATTTAAGTCACATGTTGCAAATCTTAGGGCTTGTCTACATTACTCGCTGGATGGATGGACAGCGATCAATCAAGTGGAGGTTGATTTATCATGTCTACTCTAGACGCGATAAATCGACCACTGACCACTCTCCTATCAACTCCAGTACTCCACCGGCGCAAGAGGCGCAGGTGGAGTTGACGGTGGAGCATCAGCACTCAACTCACTGCAGTGAAGACACTGCGATGAGTAAGTCTAAGTGCTTTGACTTCAGCTACATTATTCATGTAGCAGAAGTTGTGTAACTTAGATCATCCCCCCTAGTGTAGACCAGACCTAAGTCTACACTAGAGTAACAAACATGAACAACTGCAAGTTCTGTGTGTACCAAAGCTTCATTTGGGAGGAAATTTAGTGTTCTTCTATGTAGCCTTCTATTGTCAGTGGTCATGAGTCTGTTGCCATGCTACCAGGGGTTCCTAGGCCATCTCCAGTACTGCATATCAAAATACTCCAGCTATTTATGTTTTCCAAGTAATGAAAGTGAATGTAATTTCATAGAATCTGTTATTTGTAGAATAGATCAGACAATGAATTTTCTAGTTTATTTTACTAGTTTGCCAATTAAAAATGTTAATTATCTTGATCTTTGACAGTATTCTTTTTATTAGTTAACAGTTCTAGGTATAATGTTATCCCAAGGGAACTCTGAACTTCTGTTAAAATCCTAATACTAATTTACAAAAGTTATTCTCTATTCTTATCCTCTATTTTGCATATCATCTCTTCTATTAGAGTTACATAAGCATATAATTGCCTACCACGTTAATACTGACGGTTTCCTACTCTTATGTCCAAGATCTAGGCTTGATTCTTATTCTCTATTTTATGTCTCCTTCCTATGCTTTTGATCTTCCCCATACCTCCCAACTTGATGGTCTCCAACATAATCAGTTAAAATTTGACAGAGAAAACCAAAACTGTGACTAAACTTCAGAACAACAGAATAAACAAAGTAGGGAAATGAAAACTATATGGAGCTACTATAAGATGGGTGGAAAACTGGTTGGAAAATCATTCCCAGAGAGTAGTTATCAGTGCTTCACAGTCATGCTGGAAGGGCATAATGAATGGGTTAATGCAGAGATAGGTTCTGGATCTGATTTTGTTCAATATCTTCATTGAGGATTAAGATAATGGCATAGAGAGTATGCTTATAAAGTTTGCGGATGATACCAAGCCGGGAGGGGTTGCATGTGCTTTGGAGGATAGGATTAAAATTCAAAATGATCTGGACAAACTGGAGAAATGGTCTGACTTAAATAGGATGAAATTCAATAAGGGTAAATGCAAAATATTCCACTTAGGAAGGAACAATCAGTGACTATCTAGGAAGGGGTACTGCAGAAAGAGATCTTGGGGTCATAGTGGATCACAAGCTAAATATGAGTCAACAGTGTAATACTGTTGCAAAAAAACATCATTCTGGCATGTATTAGCAGGGGTGTTATCAGGGCCAGCTCTAGCCATTTCGCCACCCCAAGCACGGCGGCACGCCATGGGGGGTGCTCTGCCGCTTGCCGGTCCTGCGGCTCCAGTGTATCTCCCACAGACGTGGCTGCGGCTGCTCCACCGGAGCCACAGGACCAGCGGACCCTCCGCAGGCACGCCTGTGGGAGGTTCACCGGAGCCACCTGCCGCCCTCCCAGCAACCAGCAGAGCGCCCCCGGCGGCATGCTGCCCCAAGCATGTGCTTGGCGCGCTGGGGCCTGGAGCCAGCCCTGGGTGTTGTAAGCAAGACATAAGAAGTAATTCTTCCTTTTGACTCTGTGCTGATTAGGCCTCAACTGAAGTATTGTATCCAGGCTTCTGCTTCAGTCCCGGGCGGTGGGTCTCAGGCCCCAGGCTTCAACCCCATGTGGCAGGGGTTCTGCTTTCTGCCCTGGGCCCCAGTGAGTCTAATGCTGGCCCTGCTTGGTAGCCCCCCTGAAACCTGCTCACAGCCCCCTGGGGGCCTCAGACTCCTATCTGTGAAGTAGGTGCACATGTGCAGATTGAAAGGTCTTCAAGGCTGTAATATGGAGCTTTTTCTGTTAGCACCCCTTTGCGGCAAGATAGAGAGCTACACCACACCCAATTCTGGAGTAGTCAGCTCTAATTAGCGCCAGGTTTATTGGGTTTAGGACATTAGAGGCCTGGCTGGAGTAGGTAGGGGAACCCAGGCACACCCACTCCACTGGGTGCCAGCTCAAGATACTTGTCTGGAACAGCTAGAGTCTTCTCTGTCCCTTGCTGCTCCCTGAGCTACTTCCTATCTCTTATGTTTTGTAGGCTTCCCCAGCCTCTTGTCCTGCTTCTCCCTCTTGGGAGTATTGTCTGGCAGTGTCTCATCAGTCTGCTGAATGGATCCTTTCTCAGCAATCCCTCTGCTTCCCTGGCAGCCACCCCATCCTCCTACCTTGCAAACCTTTTATCCTCACAGTAGCTGTGGGTCTACCAATCAGCTCTGGATCAGCAGGTAGACAGTTGCTTCTTAACCCTTTGTCTGCTGAACCAACATGGGGTGAACAGACCCCAAGACAGGGGCACAAACTGCTTTTTTTGTGTGTGTCCAATGTTAACCTCAAGTGGCACCTTAAAGCATTACATAACAGTAATAAGTATAGAGGCAGTCACTCATCTCAGTGATCCTTTTTGGGGTAAAGTACATTACAAAGGTGTCACTGAAAGCAAAACTTATTCCAGCTTCAGATGGACCAAAGGCATTTGGACTGGTCCTTGTAGGTCTGTATATCATTCTGGCATGGAGATGCATCTTCTCCCTTGGCTTCCCCTCCTATGGTCTTCCTACAAGATGTTGACAACAGTCACCTCACCCACTGTGCTTGTATGTTCCCCATTTTTTTTTCTACTTTGATTGTAAGCTTTTCAGGGAAGAGTTGTGCTTTCTTACATGTTTATAAAGTACTTAGCACACTTTGGGGATCTGAATATATAGTAAGCCAGTGATGTGCAGGTTCTCAGTGCCTTGGGATCAGGCCCAACTAGGAATATCCTGAAAGAAAGCAAAGAGATAAAGGAAAGTAATGCAAGACTACCTGAATTGCTAAAAGTTGTTGTGTTTTGTTATTTCGTCTTTTGTTTTAATCTGAAGAGTGTTGCTGTGAATTAGATGCCCTATCAATTTCAGCAGCTTTAAGTGCTATCAAACCTGTAGTATGAGTGTGTGAAGTGAGACTTGAATACATCTCTCGAATGTGCTAATGAGATGGGGATTTATACAAGATTGCTGTAATGTTTTTATGTAAATGAATACTTGAATTCAAGTCCACTTGTTAATCAGAGACAAGTGTAACCTTTCCTTAAGAGTCATGGTTAGTGAGCAAGTGAAACTGATTTACATACTATAAAAATCGAAGTTTTAATTTCTGAGTGATCCACTTCATTTTTAGGCCTTGTCTAGGTTAAGGAAGTTTTTTTGGTATAACTATTTCAGTTTGATTGTGATTTTTTACTGAAATAGCTTTACTGATATAAGCTCTAGTGTAGACGCAGTTGTACCAGAATGATGGTGCCTTATACCAGTTTGGGAAGGAGAATTAGCTATACCAGTATAACTGCATCCACACATTTGGGGATGGTTATGCCACTTTGCACTAGTATAAATCGAACTTTCTACTGCGGTCTAGGCCTTTCCCCCATTTCATGCTATGCAGAATTTGACCTTATAAAGCTAGAGGTGTGATTACTGTTATGATAAATAAAGCTTTATGCTAAGAACAGTGATGGGTCTAGTTATTAGTACCCATAATGGAACCTCAGACACTAGGTTTGATTCAGATAGCCCTAAAGGCCCAAAAACTTGTCCAAAGTTTACCTAGAACTCTGTCTCATTCAATCTTCTTTCCTCCCAGTTCTGTCAGGTTCCTCTTCCTCCCCATCCCCTAAAATCATTTTATTCACACCCTTTCTTTTGGGCACCCATTCCAAAGCTCACTTAAGTCAAAGTGAGTCCATTACATTGAGTTCAGAGGGCTTCGGATCAGGCTCTCGAAGAGGATATCTTTGATATGTGGGGCAGCATGGAGGTGTGTTTACTGACACAGCAGATGCCCAGGGTGCACTGAAATGATTAAGGTAGGGCCAGCCATTACACTGGTTTCAATGACAAACTATTTGCCAGCCTGAGCATCACAAAATCCAGCTGAGATAATGGAAAAAACTTGTCAAGAGCAGCACGACCTGGCTGTCAAATCCAGAACCCACAGGGTGCTTTCAGCAGTTCACAAGGCTTGTTTTAATGTGTTTTCTTACCAAAGACAATGCAACCTTACAGCAGGTTTTTCTTTTACATGGGTTATTTGCTAAGAGGTTGGTTTACTCGACAGCATCTTGCCGTTCTACCTGCCAACCCATTTAAACACACATATTTCTGAGCTGAACACCTATGGTCGCCAATCCTAGCTCTGTACATGGTGTAACTCACAGAATCACTCTTAGAATGCCAAATGGCTCATAAAAGGAGCACAAGTATTCTCTTACCTTCCCATCAGGTGCATCCATGCCTCAGTTTCTCCAACTTAGCAGAGAAAGACTGTTCCAGTCTGGTGGCAAGATTTAAGCCTTTTGCTCAAATCAAAATTCCTTCTCTTTTGCATTAAGAAAGGGTTGAAATGGAAACCATCACAAGTCAAACCTTCTCCTCTCAGTTCTAGGGGCTCTGCAGATAGTGATCCTTCTCTTAGTCACAGGGACTCTCCATGGCCTTCTCCTTAGGGACTACAGATCATCTTTTGCCTCTTGCAGCAGGGCTGTCTGCTTGCTCTGCAGAGTGCCTGGCCTCCCTCTTAGCCTTCACTCCAGACCTTGCACCAGTTTCTTCAGCTGAGGACAATTAAAGTAAAGGACAAACAAACTACAGAATTAGCTAAAAGTTTCATCTCAGCAGTATAGTCCTCTGCCAGGATTGCACTGGGCCTTGAAGCTTTGAAGCTCCTGCTATATCTTAGTTCTGGTCACTGTTCAGCACTGATATCTTCCCAGAATGGGGAGAGAAGGAACAGGACACATCCCACTAGACAAATGAGTAAGCTGTTTCCTCTTCAGGCATAACCACCTGCCTTCGTCAGCCCAAGTGGAATCATCACTGATAAAGTTTGCAGATGGCACAGTTTATAAGTAACAAGATAGAGAACAAATATTTGATAATGGGGTCTTCAATCTAGCAGAGAAAGGTATAATATGAGCCAATGGCTGGAAACTGAAGCTAGACAAATTCAAACTGGAAATAAGGTGTAAATTTTTGATGGTGAGAGTGATTAACCAGAGGAACAATTTACCCAGCGTAACACTTACACACGTCTGCAACAGGTTAGTGAAACGCCTGCAACCCTCAATAATTATCAAAGTCTGGTGTGGTTCTCGAGTGGTACAGCATCAGCCTTCTGATGGCTAGTCTTTCTTCTGTTGGTGGGGCCCCCAAGATGTGTCCATGGAGTGATCCAACTAGCCCAGACTTCTCCCTGCCTTTTTTATTGTTAGTGTGAGAATAACGTCAGTAAAAAAACAACCTCTTAAGCATGCAATTTCAAAGATTAAGGAAGAGGTTTCCTCAGACCATTAATTAGACAGATGTATTTTTGCAAAGTTTGCCATGACAAACACTTCCCAGACAGCAAATATAGAGCAGTTTCTAAAAACACATTCCTCAGCAATTCCACCAGAGATATTATCAGGAAGGTTGCATAGAAAGGCTCCCTTCTTGTGGTTGCTCAGACCCCCTCTCCTCCCGGCTGAGTCATGCTAAGGCTGCTACACATGCCCACTAAAGACCTACTGACTTGGCTGTTTTGGGCAATAAGCATGGTCATCAATATTCCAGCTATCAGTAGTGGTCCAGGAAGTTTATTGATCTCCCAATACACCTGCACCCTCACTCAGCCACTCCTCCTCCCCCCCCCATTCAGGGGACATGAATTTTGCACATGTGCAAGGGCACAGAATACCCCCAGGAGTAGAATCATAGATCATTAGAGTTGGAAGGCACCTCAAGAGATCATCTAGTCCAAGCCCCTGCTCAAAGCAGGACCAATCCCCAAACGGCCTCCTCAAGGATTGAACTCACAACCCTGAGTTTACCAGGCCAATGCTCAAACCACTGAGCTAGAAGATGGATGCAGCCTTATGTAAAATATATTTCTTGCAAGAAGGCATTATTGCTCTTTCATAAACAAACACAACCATTTGCTTTGTGTTGGTACTATAATATGTACCAAGGTTTCTACATCTCATGCTGAACTTTCCCAAGTGTATAGCGCACATATAGCACTTTTCAGTTATAGACCTCAAAGTGTTTTCCAAAGAAGGCAAGTAATATTATCCTCATTTTACAGACAGGGAAAGTGAAGTGACTTGTCCAAGGTCACACAGTAGTCCAGTGGCAGAGCTGGAATGAAAGCTCAAGTTTCCCAGGTGCTAAGCCAATGACCTCTCCAGTGGGACATATGTCTTGAATGTACAGGAAGGTGAATGTGGAAAACCTGCATGGGTTTTGTGCATTCAGCAACTTGCACATGGAAAACTGGCAGGCACAACTTTAGAGTCCAGTTTCGAAGCTGCCTAAAAATTTGGCCTTATTTGTCTACTGTCCATGAACAATTGAAAACAAGAATATTAGGCCTCAATGTTGCAAAAACTTGTAACATGCTTAAACTTATGCACATGAATAGTTCTGTTAAAATCAATTGGATTACTTACATATGTAATGTTTATCACTTGTGCAAGTCTTTGCAGGACTGGGGCCTTAATAAGCTCAGTACAGAAATGTAAAATAAAATAAATAAATAAAAATAGAAGAATGATCATCATTTTTTAGCAGTTCTTCAGGTATTTTGATCATGCATTTCAAGGTAATTTGAATAAACATCTATTTAAACCAGTAAAATATTCATGGGCTTTCATATAATTCCTAGTTAACCTTCCCCCCCAAAAAAGAAAAAAAACTATGCAACTAACGTGACATTTGCTACTATCTTATTGTTCACTCTACTTATCTATTACAACTCTTCCCTTCATCCTTTGTCTGTCTTGTCTATTTAGATTATAAACTGATCAGAGAGCAGGGGTTGTCTGTTACTCTGGGTTTGTGCAGTGCCTAGCACTGATCTTGATTGATCCCTGAGCACGTCCATAATAAACTTGATTAATATAATCAACATCTATGTATTTAGTGCCAATTAAATACAAAATTGTACTTGATGCTAAAGAAAAAATAATGCCTAAGCTAGATGTTTGGAAGTCTACTATTTTATTGCACGTACAATCTTATTACATTGTGGTCAGATAACTAACATCACCTATAAAAATACAGTTTGAAGGTGTCATTGAGAAACAAGGTGAGGCTGTAACATTGGACTTTTTATTGACAGGTTTATATTTTCTAACCTTGCAGTGCTGAAAAATACAAGCTTGATATTTCTTGGAACCGTAAGGTCTAATTGCCAGTTTTTGCTTTGGAAGCCTGCATAATCTCGGTCATCTATAAACACTCAATCTTTTCAGCTTTTTGAGTACAGGCATGTTTCACAAACCTCCCAGAGCATTGCATGTGCCGGCACTTCAGAAGATTTGCAAAGAGTCAGATTTGTCATTGTTTGTGCTCCATTGCTTCTGTTGTTTCCATAGGGATGGTTTTGCCAATAAGGAAGTAAATGGTGGGAAAAATGGAGGAGAAAATGCCATGACATGGTTTAAGCTAAAGATAATATATAGATAGTTATATAGTAATAACTTTACATTTATACAGGGCCATTCATCTGGGGAACATTAAAAACTTTTCATACAGCTTATATAGTTGTCACTTACCCACGAGTGAAATGCAGCCACCTCTTGGGTGGGAATTGGCAGCTGCACTGTACAACAGGATATTTTTTTAAAGGATACTGATTAAAGAATAATTTATTCACTTAAAACTTGAATTTAACCAGGATGTTTTTTCTGCTCTTCAGAAAAAGGAACTTTCAGCTACTCTCGCATAGTGTTGTTGTGGGCTCTTCAGCAGCTGCCAGCTATCACTTTTAGAGGTTGCTGCATATCAGTGGTGCATAAAATTACCCTTTGTGTATAGTTCATAAAACAGACTGTTAGTTTTGTAAAGTCTATTACATTTCTTCTGGCTGAAGAGTGTTATATATTAACGTACATCATTTACATTCATCTGAGGAGCATGTGAATTGCTAGGACCGTGGAGTCCATTTGATCTAATCCATTTGAGTGCCCCTCAGTTTTAAAGTCGTTTATTTCTCAATTGCTTAAATACAATTTTTCTAGTTTCGTTCAATTAATCTGGCACTTGGCAGTCTGCAGTAGTCAATGTCATGCAAGTGATTTTCTTCCATTGCTTAATAGCAGCTCACTGCTGGGTAGCATTGCTTCTAAGCACAATATTTAACATCTGTGGTCCTAGGGTTTGTAGTTCTACTAACTAAAAATGCTGCCATTCCAGGGTAAAAGGCACATACTTTGATGGAAATACTAAAATAGCATAGGGTCAAATGCTTGTCACATGAATCTATTAAAAACCTCTCCCCCTGACTTTGCTCGGGGAACAAACATTCAGGGGCAGCTCCAGGCACCAGCACAGCAAGCGCATGCCTGGGGCAGCAAGCGCATGCCGGGGGCGGCAAGCTGTGGGGGGAGGCCTCCCGGTTGCCGTGAGGGCGACAGTCAGGCAGCCTTTGGCGGTATGCCTGCAGGAGGTCTGCCAGTCCTGCGGCTTCAGCAGCAATTCGGCAGCGGGTACACCTAAGGTGTGGGACCGGCTGACTTCCCGCAGGCATGCCGCCAAATCCGCATTATCAGCGGACCTCCCACAGGCATGCCGCCGAAAGCCGCCTGCCTGCCGTGCTTGGGGAGGCAAAATACATAGAGCCGCCCCTGCAAGCATTTACCCTTCAATTAACAGCTAACATATTTCATACTTGTTGCTTTTTCTACTCTCTCCATCCCCAAGAAATTTCATGCTTTTAAATCTTTGAATTCCATTTTTGCATGTAGAGCTGAATGCATCTGGTACAACAGTAGGTCATATGAGTGACAATACCTGGAATGGAATCTGGAGGAAATGCATGAACAACGCCCAAATGAAATGCCTTAGACACAAGGCTGCATTATGTGCCCTGAGAAGTTACAGCTACATTTCTTTGCCTCCAGATGAGTGTTGCTTTATATGTTGCAAGGAACTCTAGCTGTATTGTTTGTCTAAATTATTTATGAATCATTCATTCCATCAAATCAGTATTTTGAACATCACTTTAGAGCAGTGACTATTCATGTTACCAAAAAAAAGAAAAAAGAAAAAGAGAGCATAGAGTTATAATTGAAATTATTTCTCAGACTCGTTTTGTGTCAAAACAATAAGTCTGCATCTGTGATCTCATAGAAACTACAGTTATCACATTTTTGCCACAACATATTGTGAAGCTGTAAACAAAAAGACCATGGACGGATAATCTCTTGGGCAGGAGACAGAAGAGGAGAATTTTTTTTTTTAGTTACACAACTGTAAATAATGAGCATGTAGAATTTTAATCAGTCTAAAATGTTTTTGAGTTTAATTATTTGGGGTATTTGGGTAACTATTTTTTATTAACTGTTGTTTAATAAGTAATAATGTTGTATTGCTTACTGCATTTGGTATCATGATTTATAATTAAATGAAATGGCTATTTAGTCCTGGCACTCCTTGCTAGGTTGCTAACAAAGGGGCAAACAGGTGGCAATCCTGGTGGCAGTTTTGGTGATGAGGACAATGTTTGCACTAGGAGCTGGGTGGAAAGCATCAATCATCTCAGACAGTTCACCAAGCAGCCTTCAAATAACTAGACTGATGCCTATCTACTGAGTAGTGGAAAATATCAAGGTGTCGCAGGTTGGCTCCCCCATTGGAGGGGAAATCAGTTGCTTAGTATCTGAGTATATTGCTAATGTAACATGTTTTATTTACACATATACACCAGTTTGGGAGCAGAGCTGGTCACAAAGAGTTTGCAGGCAATCTCCTCTTTCAAATGCTAGAGCCAGATACGAATGCTCTGTCCCAGGAAGCAACTCTTCTCCAAGAATTGTCACTGCGCTGAAGTGGAACTGAATGTTAGGGCACAAATTGTGAGCACAGTTTTATGTACACAAACACATAAATTCATAACCACAGTTTGCATATATATTTCATAATGACCATCAGGTTCAGAACATTACAAGCTTATATAAGAGACCTTACTTGACATATATTTATACACAATAATATTGTATACAAACAGTTGGTTCAATTGCATATTTTTTGGAGTTCAGATGCTCTGTTCTCTCTTTGGAGTGTCTGGATCCTGACTGTCATAGAAATGTAGAAATAACAACAAATTACCTGTAGCGTCTCATTTCCTTGCTGAGTCCAATCATCCATTGCATTCAAGTGAACTAAGCAATTTTCATGTTTGATTAAATCTTTGCTTTGAGAAAGTTCATTTTTCCAATAGGAAAATCCAGACTTGATAAAAACTGCATCAGCTCCCATTCCCCTCGTATTGATGGCGGGGGTTGGGGGGGGAAAGGGGGAGGAAACCTACAAGGAAAACAAAAGGCCGTCTCAGCTTTAACTGAGAGGGTGCTCACAACACTGTCAATCTACGTGTTCCCCTGGACTCTGCAGTAGTGTCACAGTCCCTGAAATCCATCTAAAGTTTCTTCTGGGTCCTAGAGTAGCATTTCAGTTCCAGTCAGCCCATGCACATGCTCTCCTGCTCTCCAAAAGGAAAATCCACATCCCTGAGTGACGCAGTTATACCAACTGAACTCATAGTGTAGATGGTGCTAAGTCAACCGGAGAGCATCCCCCATCGAGGTGAAGTACCTATGCTGATGGGAGAAGTTCTCCCATTGGCTTAGGCAGTGACTTCACCAAGTGCTATAACAGCACATCTGCACCAGTGTAGACAAGTCCTCAGTTCGAAAGGAATTCTCTCCTCTTCTCTTTTCTTCTTTTTCCTCCAAACAGGTAGGCAGGGTCTGGGCACAGAAAGTCCAGAATAGAACATGGTGTCCCCACTTTGCTACTCTGCAAACTTTCTAGTATGCCTTCCTGCAGAGGGCCTCTTTGCAGTCATTTTCTTACCAGGGTGATGAATATTTTATTAGAGCAGCAACATAATGCTCCACACTTTGCTTAGCTGAAACATGATCAGTAACACACACCCCAGCCCCTGCTGGCTACCAGACTTGTGAGTACTACTGTCTGGTCCTAGGCTTACTCATATGAGGCAATTCAAACTGAGAAACTGGTGGTGAAAAAGTGGAATGCATCTTATTTCTACAGGCAGTCATAGAAATTTTCAAGAGGGTTGCCCCCCTCATAAGACCCCTTAGATACAGGCAGGGCCGGCTCCAGGGGTTTTGCCGCCCCAAGCAGCCAAAAAAAAAAAAAGTCATGATCCCGATCTGTGGCATTTCAGCGGGAGGTCCTTTGCTCCGAGCGAGAGTGAGGGACCCTCCGCCAGATTGCCGCTGAATACCTTAAAGTGCCGCCCCGCTCCGGAGTTGCTGCCCCAAGCACCTGCTTGATAAGCTGGTGCCTGGAGCCGGCCCTGGATACAGGCTTCTATGCCTGTGAAATGCCAATTATCTCCCGTGACAAGACTTGCATGGAGTTTATTGCAGCATGAGGGTCTCAAAGAGCTTTTTGAGAGAATGGACAGATATCTTACAATCAGACTATTTCTATTTGCTTCTCCATCTCCCCTTGCATCTAGGGTTGAGCTGCTGCTTTACTTTTTAATGGCCTCGTGGCTTTGTTGTTTTTCTCAAATTCTCAACAGATCATCTCACTGGGATTCTCCTATTCATTCACTAAGATCTTGGAAGAAATTCAAAAAACTCTTTGTGTGTATGTGTGTGTATTCTCCACTCCAGGCTGTCCCCTGGCATCCCATTTCAGCATCTTGGACTTCATTAGTCTATTTCTGTTATTGCCAGAAAACAGAGTTCAGTGTAGTAGTCGTAAATAGTTGTCATCTCTCAGCAGCTCAAATAAAATTCACAACTGTGTGGATAAGCACAAATTAAAAGCATCATTCCTCTCTGTAATGTCAGTTTTAGGCATAATCAGGAAACAACTGCACCCGATAATGTATTTCAGTAGACATCATGACTCTGAGTTCTACTCCATGAAGAGCTATCCATTTGTGTAGAAGACCCATGCACTAGGTAAACTGTTACTGAAACTGAGATGCTGGAATGGTCTGGCTAGCCAGGAGATTCTGTATCCCAAAACCCCATCCATGAGACTGGGTGCTTCCAGATGACCAGAAGACAAGTTCCTTTCCCTAGAAGGAAGGGGGGCAGGAGAGAAAGTGTTTCTGTGCCATCCAGCAAATCCACTGAAGGGTCCCATGTCCCAAAGGGCCATGACATCCTGGATAAAGATCTGTGGGAGCCGTGGAAAAAGACAATATAAGTGATATTTGGAAAAGGCTATTGATTCAGAAAGTTGCTCCTCAAAATTCTGTTCTATCTGGGTACCAGTGAGTTACTGTAAATAACATAAAGATAAGAAATTGGGAATGTGTGGAAAGGAAGATAGGGAGTTGTGATGGGATCTCTGGGGTACAATCTGGAACTGGGGTATCGATGTGCCCCCTTAACTCTCCAGCCTGGGCTGTGTCTTACAATACTTTGCTAGTGACAAGCAGCAAACCCCTCCAGGCACTGGTGTCACTCAGCACAACATGTGGAGCTCCACATCCAGCTAGATTGTATGAATGCTTCCACAGCTACTCATGAATCACACAGAGATGGGCACCAGCCAAATCCCCCCCTCCTCGCCAGCCTTGGACCCCAGTGCTGGACCATACTGCCCAGGTCAGAAGCCTGAACCGTGTAAGTTTATAACCCAGTTCACCCCCTCTCAATGTGGAGAGGACATGCACCAGTTTTGTACCTGAGCGGAGATTTCCCAAGCACTTCAGCCAAACCACATTGTTTTAGATAAAATATAAAATAGATTTTGTAACTACGAACAAATAGATTTTAAGAGATTATAAGTGGTAGGCATAAGAGGTCGGAGATAGTAACCAAAGAAAATAAAAGATAGATGCACAATCTAAATCTTAAACCTTATTACACTAGGCAATATTTAAATCAAGCAATTTTCTCACCCCACTGGATGTTACAGTTCATAATACACAGGTTTCCCTCTCAAAACTTGGACCAGTCTCCTCAGCTGAAGTTTTCATCTTCTCAGCGTTCTTGTTGCTGCCAGCATAGGTCAGGGAGGAGAAAGGCAAAGGCATGTGGCCACTGTTCCCAATTTTATATCCTTTGTCCATGTGCCTAGAAGATACTTGCCCAGACATGTCCTGGTGGGCTTTGCTGAGTCACTGGGTTGAGTATCAGAGGGGTAACCTTGTTAGTCTGGATCTGTAAAAGCAGCAAAGAATCCTGTGGCACCTTATAGACTAACAGATGTTTTGGAGCATGAGCTTTCGTGGGTGAATACCCACTTTGTCAGATGCATGTAGGTGGAAATTTCCAGGGGCAGGTATATATATGCAGGCAAGCTAGAGATAATGAGGTTAGTTCAATCAGGGAGGATGAGGCCCTCTTCTAGCAGTTG
>NC_133769.1:18515457-18611617 GCF_003597395.2 Chelonoidis abingdonii | reverse complement strand
CAACTACAAAACCAGTTTCTCCTCCCTTGGTTTTCACACTTCAACTGCTAGAACAGGGCCTCATCCTCCCTGATTGAACTCACCTCATTATCTCTAGCTTGCCTGCATATATATATATACCTGCCCCTGGAAATTTCCACTACATGCATCTGATGAAGAGGGTATTCACCCACGAAAGCTCATGCTCCAAAATGTCTGTTAGTCTATAAGGTGCCACAGGATTCTTTGCTGCATTTACTGGGTTGAGCAATCCCCTCGGTGTGGTCTTGTGCAACTGAGTCATAGAGTTGAGCAGTCCCCATTATGTGGTGCTTGGGCAGCTGTCAATGAATTGTAAATCCTTTGATTACAACTCCCTTGTTGATTAATGGTTATTGAACACCTTCCTGAGTGTGGGTGCTTCGTATGTCATTAGTAAGGCTACATTTTAGTCATACGTATTTTTAATAAAAGTTATGGACAGGTCACAGGCAGTAAAGAAAAATTCATGGCCCGTAATCTATCCATGACTCTTACTATATATCCCTGACTAAAACTTGGGGGGGGATGGGGGCACGGCCCTGGGGGTGCTATGGGTGCTCAGGGGGATGCAGCCCAAGAGGATGGTGTGGAAGCTGAGGAACAGGGTGTGCAGCCAGGTACCAGGTGTGTATGTGTGAGCCGCAGGTTCTGTGGGGGAAGTTGGAGGGCCAGGGCAGGTTCCCTACCCAGTGTTGGAGTGTGTGTGTATATGTATATATATACATTGTGATTCATATATTCATGTAATATATTATAGGTCATTGAGGTCTGGTATGAATGACGCGTGCTTGACATGAATATGTGCGTTGCAAGTTGGCAACCAAAACAAGAACTTAGTATCAAGAACTATTAGAACTATTTGTGTAAAAACAATCTTGTTATGTTCCAAGAAAAATACATAGAATTAGCAGAAAAGGAAACAATATCAACTGGACTGATACTAAATTGTATAAGAATTGGAGGAAATGGCACACCTTGGATCATGGCAGTCTGCCCAGGTTTGTCTCTTTGGAATTGTGTGGGTAGAAGGCCTAGTAAACAAAGGCAAAGAACCAATGACATGACAGAATGGACTATAAATGGTTGCCTATGATTTCTGCAAATCGGAGTTGTTTATTGATCCAGAGTCCTGTGTGGATATAGATGTGATTTTTGCCAGCTCCCTGCATCTTATGATCTGAAAGAATCTTGACTGGCCATTGGGACCATTCTGACCTTTGAACTCTGGTATATTATGTTTGGGGTGTGAATGTGGAGTGAGTGAGGTTTGTTTTGTAATCAATAAAAAGCATTTAGAGAATTATATACCATCACTGTGTCTGGTATCTGCCTGCTCCCCATCCTCTAGGGAGACATCTATTGCAGGTCTAACACCAGCTCTTGGGAAGCGGCGATCTCCAGCTCCTAGAACCACATGCTGCCTCTGCTCCTCCCCAAGCCCTGGTTCTGCAGCTCCCATTGGCTGGGAACCATGACCAATGGGAGCTGCAGGGGAAGTGCCTGTGGACAGAGGCAGCACATGGAGCTAGAAGCTGAAGGAGGGGAGTTTCTGTTGCCCTTATGGGGAGCCCCCCTCCAGTAAGCGCCCACACACAACCCAATTTTCAGCCCTGATCCCTCCCACACCCAAACTCTTGCTACTTGGGGTTGTGGGGTTCTGACACTGCCTCAGCAGCAGCCAGTGCAGCTGGCCCAGGAGCTGCCTGAGGTGCTCAGGCGACTCCTGGGCCAGCCACACGGCTGCTGCAGAGTCACAGAGGTCACGGAAAATCATGGAATCTGTGACTCCTGTGACCTCCATGACAAACACAGAGTCTTAGTCATTAGCAAATTTACGGCATATTTCAGTAACAACCATACCACAAAATCTCAGAACTTTATATACACTAAGGATATACATATTTGGACTGAACAACAGGTTTCAGCAGATCATGAGCTTTCATATGATATCTTACATGGCATGCTTTGTATGAAATATCATAACCAGATATGAATGATGAATATGGTGGTGACAGGGTACCATCACTGTCTGTATCAGCTTATGAACTTTGTAAAGTGAGTGTTTTCCTCCCTGGTGGGTTTTCCCAAGTTCTTACATCTGCATTTATATGCAAAATCTATGCAGGCATTAGAATATGTAGCAAAATCTATAATCACTGCCAAAGGGCTTTGCACACATAGCAACACTGGATGCCAGTGTGAAATTCTCTATAGTAGCTAGTGCAGATAATGTTTTGAGATAGTTTGAGCTACACACAGGACATTAAATTTGAATGGTTGTCTGTCAGACTATAATTTCAGGTGTCTCATTTTCTCACTTCTTTTTCTGCCTTCTCAAAATTGTTATGGTGAAATTGTGAGTTGGCGTGAATGTTTGTTTAACCCACTAGTGAGTGTGTGTTATAAAGACTCTCTGTGCCCACCTGCCAAAGCTGCAGCTAGCAAAGAGTGGCTTTTTTTTAGCTCAAGCTGCAGCAGCTCATGCTTTTAGCTATGGAAATCCCCAGTTGAATCCCCAGTGTGTCGGCCAAGGTGGCTTGCCACAGGGGCATTAGCAGGAAAAATAACCTCCTTACATCCATGGACTACCATGGGAATGGGCACACAGGGGGAAGCTGATAATACCCATCTGCTACTTTCTACCTAGAGCAGGTGTGAGGAGAGTAGACAGAGTGGGACTGAAAGATGGAGCTTTGATTCATCCCCCTCCCAGTGTGCTGGTCACAAGAGCTGAAGCTGCTGTAACTTATGCTGAGGTGGACCCGGTTGCCATCAGAGACAAGGACATAGGAGGGAAACTTTAGGACTAGATTTTAGCACAAATGAATATCCATCCTGATGTTTGTATCATAATTGCTTTATCCATTCGTATGTCGTTCAGTCAGGGAGCTGAAATGATATCATGTGACTTTGGTGACGAGTCACATCAAAGCACAGATTGTATGACTCTCACTGTTGAGTTGCTCATTTGGACCCAGGCCCAACAAAGCATTTATGCACATGCTTAACTTTAGGCACATGAGAAATTCCATTGAAGTCAATTGGACTATTCACCTGCTTAAATTTAAGCACATACTTAAGGGCTTTGCTGGTCCATGGCATTAGTGACCGATTTTATTACTGTCAAAGCTCACCAAGGCTCAGAGGGTTGTCCAGTCCAGACCAAAACGAACAAGCCATTGGCTGAATTTTGCTCATGAAAACTAGTTGGGGATCTCTTACGCCCAACAAATGCATTCACAAAAACCTGGATTAGTTTTTAAATGAGCTGTGAACAGAAAAAAAAAAGAGATGAAATTCACAGTGAATATTATTTGTGGAAACACTTGTGCTTTTTTAGGTTGTACTACTGTATTCTAAGCCGAGTGCTTCCTTAAGAAAAACTGCTCTACTGCCCTTTGTTTTGAAAAGCTATTGATTTTAAGACACAGTGGAATAGTACAGAAAGGAGGGAACCGTGTTTATCCTGTTAGCACCATTAATCAGGCCAGGCTCACTTTTCTATACCTCACAGAAGAACAAGTCTACCAGAGATCCAGATTAGATAAATGGAGGCTATTGGGTCTTTGTGAAGTGCTAAAGAACTTATTCAGGGAAGCCAGGCATATCACAGTATAATTAAAGAGACCTAAAAGAATATGTTTACACTTAAAACGCTACAGCGGGGCAGTGTAGCGCCTCAGTGTAGATGCTGCCTTGCTGACAGGAGGGGTTCTCTCATCAGCATAAGTAATTCACCTCCCCGAGAGGCGGTAGCCATGTTGACAGAAGATTTTTTACCTCTGTCTAGCTCTGTCTACACTGGGGTTAGTTTGGCCTAACAACGCTGCTCAGGGGTGTGGATTTTTCACACCCCTGATGATGTAGTTAAGCTAATTTAATTTTCTAGTGTAGACCAGGCCTACGTCTATAAAATAGATTGTGCCCTTAAGTGCAACTCGGAGCAAAGGATGGTGCATAAACTGGACCACTCCAGACACAGATCTGGGGGAGACACACCTCTGGGACACATTTTCCTCCCTGCTTCTCTCTTGCTATGAAAGGAGCATGTAGTAATTTGCTGTTATCCTATACAACCTACCAATTATGATGGGGGAAGAGGTAAGGGAGCAAGAAGTGCCTTGTGAATGAGGGAACGGGGAAGGAGGGGGAGCAAGAGGAGCTACTGAAACTCGGGATGGGGGATGCAGCCAACTCCAGGCTGGGAAGGATGGTGGAAACATAGATCTGCTCTCCCAATACTTTCACTAGGGGGATGATAGTCCGCTGCCGCCCTACCCCTAATAGCACACATGCTCCCCTGAACTGGCTCAGCTGTGCTGTTCAGTATGTTGAAGACAGAGTCCACTTCATGCTTACTTGCAGACAGTAGCAGGTGTGAGATATCTGCTGACTCCTGTTTGCCTGGAGACCTAGCAAAGAGCTGGGTAAATAACTGATTTTTTCTTTTTGAGAAAGAAAGAAAGAAAGAAAGACTGAATTTAAAAATTCCAAAAAATGCTGGCAAATTGAAAAAGTCCATTTTGGATTGAATGAAACGTTTGATGGTTTAAAGGGCTAGAGCAGCGGTTTTCAGACTGTGGGTCGTGACTTTGTTTTTGTGGGTTTGCCAGGGCTGGCTTAGACTTGCTGGAATATGGGGCCAAAGCCGAAGCCTGAGCCCCACCATCTGAGGCTGAAGCTCAAGGGCTTCAGCTCTGGGTGGTGGGGCTCAGGTTGCAGGCTCCTTGCCTGGTGCTGAAGCCCTTGGGCTTCAGCTTTGGCCTTCCCACCCCCCAGGGTGGTGGGGCTCAGGCTTTCGGGTTTGGGGGGGCTCAGGCTTCAGTGCCCCCTCCTGGGGTCATGTAGTAATTTTCATTTTCCGAAGGGGGTCACGGTGCAATGACGTTTCAGTACCCCTGGGCTAGAGTCTCAAAATGGCTGGAGGAGGAGGCTCCAAGTTCATGTCCCTGCTCCAATGACTATTTAATAAGTTCTACCCAGTGGAGCAGCTTTGAGTGGAGAGTTGGAGAATACCCCACAGCCCCTTGGTGAGGGCACCCTTCTGCAACATGGGACACCTATGTGCTAATCCCTGCTCCATATCAAGCAGAGGGGGAAATTGAACTGGGTGGTCTCTGACCTTCCAGGTAAGTGCTCTGACCACTGGGTTAAAGCTTATAAAAAGATAACACCTCCATCTTCTCTGGCACTCATTTTTTGAATGGTACCTCAGTCCCTCCCCCCAAAATGTGTCATATTCGCAAATATTTTTGGAGCTCTGAAAAATGCAGTTTTGGGTGAATTTACTATTTGCAAATAAATAAATAAATAAATAAATAACATTCATCCAGCTCAAGTAGTAAGGTGATAGTTTTACTCCTCTGCACGGGTATGCAGTTCAAGTCCAAGTCTAATTCTATATGCTTTAGCATAAATAGCATCACCATTATAGGAGCATCTGAAAACTTACTGAAGGGCAAAGATAATAGAAGGCAAAGGTGCATAAAGGAGCTTGAATCACGCTGACAGCGATGTGGCCAAACTGTGAGCGTCGCCTTTGGGAAAGGGTTAACCAAGGGTAGCATGATGAAGCTGAGAAACCTCTCACCAGCACAAAAAGGGTGAGAGAGAGCCTAGGGGCCCAGCTAGCCCTGCCCTGCAATACCTACAGTCCTGCTAGGCGGGGAGGAAGATGAAACGGAGACAATCTGTCTCAGTCGAGGGCTAATTTGGGAAGAGGCAGGAGCTAGCTGCCTCCCTGAATGAGGGGAGCATCAGCAGGTGCCTGACTGCTGGGACAACCACTGGGAAGAAGCGCTGAGTCCCTGATCGAGGCGACACTGCTGAGGAGACAAAGGAGCACGTGAGTGAACTAAGTGATTGAACTATGGAGACACTGTGGGGTTAGGCCCCTCCATTCTCATGTCTGCCCTGCCCAGAGGGACCTGAAGCCATGGCCGGATGCCATAAAAGGCCCACAAGGTGGGTGTTGCTCAAGTTGAGCCACTACAGACTGGACTATAGTGGCCATGCCCTACACTGAAGAGACAGAGATAGAAAGTAGCCCAGGGCAGTGGAGTTAGTCTCTCCGCTGGAAGGACCTGCTGATGTTGCTTCACACAGGGCCCTGGGCTGGAACTGTTACCCAGGGATTATGAACCCAAAGCTCTTGGTAAGTTTTACTCTTGGTGCAGAGATGACAGGAGACAAATCAGTGGCTTCCAGCCAATAGGTGGCTGGCACAAACAGCACAACACAAGAGTGCCTTCACTTCAAGCTTTACTTTGTTTACTGTCCAGCACTTACACATGTCTGCAACTGGTTAGTAAAACACCCCAAAAATCCCAGATTCCTATTTACCCATGGTCTTTACTCAAGGAGGTCTCGAGTGGATAACTGCAAACATGCAGTGGCCAGCCTTCCATGTGCAGGGGCACTTGAGAGGTGTCCAGGAGTTCAAGTGTCCATCGAGCCAAGATTTCTTCCTCTTTTGATATCCAGTTTTTTAGTATTACGTAGCTTGTTGATCAAAAAACAAAAACTGCTGAGCTCAAGCTAAGGCTGTATATACACTACCACTTTTATCGGTATAACTTTTGTCAGTCAGAGGTATGAAAAAAACACCCCTGACTGACATAAGTTTCACTGACAAAAGTGCTGATGTGGACAGTGCTATGTCAGCAGGAGACACTCTCCCACCAACATAGCTACCGCCACTCATTCCATCTTGAAAAACCGCAGGCTTTGGAAAAATAACTCAGATCAGGGGGACAGAGGGTTATGTTTACTCCTTGAGGTCACTCACTTCACCCTCTCCTTCTGGTCTGTTAGTTGTGCTAAGGTTTCAGAAAGGCCTTCTTTTAGCTGCTTTCAGCAATAAGCAAAACAACTGGAATTCCAGCTGCTGGCAGTGGTTTGAGCGTGTTACTGGGCTCTAGGCTATCAAAAATATGCTCTCATGGAACCTGGTGAAAAGGGAGAACTCAGGTCCCCCTACCAGGCGTCCTTATAGACTGAATCACCTCTGCTATGGAAGCAAGAGGTTGAAAGTTAGGTGTACAAATCTACAAGCACCCTATTACAGTTAGTTTTATGCTTGTGCAAGTTTCAGCTTAGATTATTTACTTACAAGGAAATAGTTTTCAAGGACAAAAACTGCTGTTTGCTAAGTAAACTTAAAACACTTGAAGTCAGTGGGGATCTTTGTCTAGATAGGGACTGGAATATGGTACGGACCATGGTATTAATTCTGATAATAACGATCTGTGGAGCCGGTAGCACTGCCTGTACTTAAAGTTTATGCATATAGACACACATTCACAACCAAGAGTGAACTGAACTTGCCAGTTTTAGCAATGAATGACTTTAAAAAAAATATCCCACCCCAGCTCTATTCAATCCTGCACCAGTGACAGGTTTAAGGTCCAATATCTTGCAACCCTTCAGGAGCTATATGCCCTTGGAGGAGATTCTGAAATATGATATGTTAAAATAATGGCCTCTTAGGCATAGAAATTCTATAATCTCTGTCACAGGCCTGTACAGTTAATATCACGTTATCACTGAAGGCCTGGATTTACAGGCAGAGGGATAAGAAAAATAGCGCCAATAAAGCAGCTAAACTGAGAGGAAAGATGGTCTTGCAGTTAAGATGCTGGTGTGAGAGTCAGAAAGTGTAGGTTCACCTCCTTGTTTGGCTACAGGTTTCCTACGAGGTTGGACAAGGCACTTAATCTCAGCTCACCCAGATGTAAGATGGTGTTGGTACTACTTTGTCTGCCATGTTCATTTAGAGTGTGATCTCTCTGGGGCAGGGACTGTCTTTTACAACAAGTTTTTATCCTACCTATCACAAGAGGGCCTCAGATCTCAGATGGGGCTTCTTTGTGCTGCCATAACATGCACACAGTGGTTAGAGTAGATTAAAAAGGAATTGAGGTGCTCCCCTGACAGTATTCTGGGGAGAAGGCAAGGAGGTAGGCCTGTTAGTAACAGTTTGGGAAAGTATCAGTGCTTTTCCCTGCCGCCCTCCCCAGTCAGCAAGGAGCTAGCAGAGGCCACTGAGGCATCTGAGGCCCCATTGAAGTGAAGTCAAACTCAAGAAGCCCAATGGGGCATAAGAGCCTCACTGAGGAGACGCCAGGCTCAAGGATTCCAGGAGCCCAGAGTTGTAACATAACCCAAGAAGTCAGGAGATGATACATGATCTGTACCTGGAAAGATAATGGAGCAAATAATCAAGCAATCAATTTGCAAACATCTAGAAGATAATAAGATGATAAGTAACAGTCAGCATGGATTTGTCAAGAACAAATCATGTCAAACCAACCTGATAGCTTTCCTTGACAGGATAACAAGTCTTGTGAATGGGGGGAAGCAGTAGACGTTATATCTTGCCTTTAGTAAGGCTTTTGATACTGTCTCACGTGACCATCTCATAAACAAACTAGGAAAATGAAACCAAGATGGAGTTACTATAAGGTGGGAGCAAAACTGGTTGGAAAACTGTTCCCAGAGAGAAGTTATCAGTGGTTCCAAGTCATGCTGTCAGGAATGGTCTAGATCAGGGATTGGCAACCTTTGGCATGCAGCCCATCAGGGAAATCCACTTGCTGGCCAGGACGGTTTGTTTACCTGCAGTGTCCACAGGTTCAGCCAATCACAGCTCCCACTGGCCATGATTTGCCATTCCAGGCCAATGGATGCAGCGGGAAGCAGTGGCCAGCACATCCCTCAGCCCATGCCGCTTTACACAGCCCCGATTGGCCTGGAATGGTGGGAGCCGCTATCGGCTGAACCCGTGGACATTTTGGGTAAACAAATTGTCCTGGCCCACCAGCGGATTTCCCTGACAGGCTATGCTCCAAAGGTTGCCAATACTTGGTCAAGATAATACTCAGTCCTGCCATGAGTGCAGGGGACTGAACTAGCTGACCTCTCAAGGTCCCTTCCAGTTCTATGATTCTATGATCATATTTCTATCATCAGCACAATCTGCTCTGTGTAGCATCTCATGTGGCTGGATCTTGTCTGATGGGAAGAGATTGGATGTTACCATCACCTGTTGTCACCCCCAGGCTACTCCCTGACTATTACCCCAAGCTGGGAAAAGGAGGGAGACCTCTCCTCCTCCTTTAGAAGAGGATGGTGAGCTGTGCTTCTCCTGAACTCCCTTACTTCAAGTCCTCATTATGAATAACAAATAATCATAAAAAAAATTCTAAGATAGTTGTCCTATCTATGATGGTGTGAACTTAGGTACCACACTGATGCAGTCCATATAAGTACCTAGACTGAAAGTTACCCAGACAGAGAGATGCTATCTACCTTGTGCTTGTCTATATGGTATATATGAAATACCTGTGGTTGGTTTCTAGAGTTCTTCTTTGTGTAAACAGGGACTGAATGAGCTCTCCCCTAACATCTAGTGATGAGTTGGGGGAGAAGAGTTCAGGAACTGACCTTGCTTGCATTGACATGCCTACTCTGCCCAGGTGTGCAGCATGATGGGGCTGCTTTGCCCAAATGATCCCTTTTCATGGGTGCTGGATTGCAAGTCCCTTTGCTATTTGCTGCAGGGGTAATAAAGTGTTGTTATCCTTGTGTGAACCAAGGGGAGCAGAACTGTGTTTGACATACCCTGATTGAGGGGTTCACCCTCAACTGAACTGCACTCGCTAAGCAGAGTGTGGGGTGCCAAAGCCTTGTGCAGATGAAGAGATGGTGGGAACAGTTGTTTGTACCTGGTGGTGGGGACCCTGCCTAGGGGTCATAGATACCATCTGACTCTCCTGCCTCCACTGTGTAATGATAGCACTAACTAAGACTCAATAGAGAGTCTTTTGTTGTGGATCACTATAGCTGAAATCACTGATAACCAGGCCTAAGCATTAGATCTATGAACAGACAGTTTCTATATGAAAGAGACTGCGCAACCTACACTAGTAGTGAGGTTCTCTCACTAGCAGTTGAAATCACTGAGAGCTAGCAGGACCTCGAACACATGTCCCTCCCTCCTGTTGTACCAATAGAGAGGGCAGTGGCAGAGTGAATGATTGGCGGCAGAGTGAGTGAGCAGTGGTGGACCAAATGGCAATGGAGCAAGCAAATGAGCCATGATGGAACAGCCAATGGCGGAGTGAGTGAGTGGCCAGCAGCAGAGCAGCCAAAGGTGGAGCAAGTGAGCAGTGGCAGAGCGAGCAGCCGGTGGAGTGAGTGAGTGAGCAGTGGCAGAGCGACCAAGGCAGAATGAGCCAAGCTGCCTTCCCCCATAGATGAGAGGTGAACTCACGCGAATGCACCTCTGAACTTTGGGTCTTCATTGACCAAGGAAAACAGCTGTTGAGTGGCACATTCAAGGAACTTTTGTTGGTTGGACTTTCTCACCACAAGGTGAGAATGTGAGGCAGAGGACACTGCCCAAAGTACTCTGAGGTGGGTGTTTAGTGCATAGTCATATGCTTCTGAATCATGCTTGTGGTGTTTTCCAAATTAATGCTGGGTTACTTATTCCTTTTTTTAAAAAGTTTCTTTTCTACACACAAATTCAGCACTTGCAAGAGGGGAAGTATTTCCTCTTAGAGGCACCTAGGGGTGGTGTATAATTTTCCCAGGTTACTCTTCCAGGTTTCCCAAGTGCTTGAGCTAGTCCTGGGTTGTACTGTTAAAAAGGAACCACTAGATATTGAACCCAGTTCTTGTCACTGCTGATTCCACCTGGCAGAAGGGTTACATTATTGACCTATGACATTATGGGCCACATGCATGACTCAATTCCAGCAATATATTTTCATGATCCCATCCAGCGCTACAGCTTTGCTAAATTTTGCAAATGTATCTGCTAAACAAATCTGTCTAGGGAAACAGTTATGCATAAAAACAGACAGTTCCTAATTGGATGTATTTTTTTCCAGTTGGTATCAGCTTGTAACTGATACATGTGTTTGTAAGTCAAGGCAGCACATGATTCTAATCAAGCAATCTGACAGAAGTTGCATGATGGAAACATCAGGGACTCTTAATATACTAGTGCAACTCATCTAAATGAAATTCTGACAGATTTAAAGATGCAAAAGCAAGAATGTGGGATCTCCTGAACCTCTTTCCAAGGGAGTCATTTCTCTTTCATTTGATTTAGCACTGCCTTCTGCAAGACACTTACCAGAAGCTTGGTGATGAGATGACTCTCATTGATTTGTTGATCAATAAAATGGATTTAGGCTAAAGCAACTTTGATTACGCTCCTTTGGAATGATAGGCTATTTAGTTGAGGTTGTAATGGCTGTAAAGTGTCATGTTTATTTAACTAGTGAGGGAAAAAATCAGCTAATACAGTATGCTATTGGGAAGCTTAGCTGGCACTAAGAACTTAGATGGCATTATCAAAGAATGGATTGGAATGCAAGTACAATCCATTCTGTCAGGCACGTCAAACAGCCTCTGTACAACATGCTCTAATTTAGGTTTTCAATAAAGGAGGTAGGTAGAGTGACAGCAAAATGGATTTTATTTTCAGCACTGAGTCTACTAGGTTGAAACAATGAGATTAAATCATCCTAATACCATACTGCACCATCCAAAGCATTTTCTCACTAGATTCTGCACAGATTACCTTGAAATGAGATGGCAAAGCTGGCAGCTCAAATACCATGGTGTAGGTCATAAACTTGCTAAGTAAGGTATCTCAGAGAAGATGAGGCAGCTGCTTCACTTGCTATTGGATTTAATCAATGAAAGGTTCACTCTTTGACGAGCTTCTGATTTTTAGTCTGTGGGAATCAAAAGGCATGTGTTGGTATTGGTTCTTTTCATTCAGTTGAGAAGAGGAAAAACCAGAAATAGCCTAGCATACACAAGACATCTAAAGGTATGTGGGTGATTAAAATAACATCTAGTCACCCAAGCAAATGAATAATGGACAATTCGGTGCACAGGGGATATCTAAAAAGAGAGATGAAGGGAAATAGACTAGGATTTTCAAAAGCAGTCAGCATTGGCCTCGATCTTCTCCCATTGAAGTCAATTCTTATTAGAGCTGTTTGGAACATTTTTAGTGAAATGAAATTTCATCAAAATATGCCAATTTGTCAGTGCCAAAATGTTTCACATAGACCTATCAGTTTCAGCAACATTTTTGCCAGGAAAGCTTTTAAGATCAGCTCTCTGGTCACTTCTAATGAGTGAGAGTGAGAGAGAAAGGAACTGAAAACGAGCTTTTCCATCTGCAAGCGGCCATTGCAATACAATGGTAAAAGCATTTGAAAGGTTTTGTTTCCATTCCAATGCAGAATGAAAACAAATTTTGAAACCACAAAAGCTGTGAAACAGAATTGTTGCCCTCCAGAAAGCTCTACTCCTCTTGGAGTTAGGTCAATGCTAAGTGCTTCTGAAAACTCCAGCCCTATTTTCTGGGAGTCTATGTCTCCAAGCACTGGGCCCTTGGGTGCCTTAGTGGTATAGGTTTGTCCACTAAAGATTCCAAAGCAACTTACTAGGTGGCCAATAATGTATAATTGTTTCTTTGTACTCCCCTGTCTGTTTGTTTCTATTCACCTATTCTCTCTTGTCTTCTATTTAGCTTTTAAGCCCTCTGGGGCAGGGAACAACTTTTTGTTCTGTGTTTGTACAGCACCTAGCACAATGGTGTACTGGGCCACATTGGGTGCTCCTACACCCTATTGTAATATAGATAAATAATAATATCCTGTTGTTTATTTGCTATGAATATATATCTTACCTCCTGTGCTTGCAACCAAGTGATTTTCAAAGGAATTTTTAAACCTAAAACAAAATAAAAATATGATTTTGATGTTTTTAGAAAAATATTTTAATTTAAGAGAGACAAAAGTTTCTATAAAAGCAGCAAAGAGTCCTGTGGCACCTTATAGATTAACAGATGTATTCACTCATGAAAGCTCATGCTCCAATACGTCTGTTAGTCTATAGGGTGCCACAGAATTCTTTGCTGCTTTTACAGATCCAGACTAACACGGCTACTCCTCTGATACTTGAAAAGTTTCTATATCACCACAAAAATGCTCTGCTCCCAGAGTAGACCCAGAAAATCTGATATTTAAAATGCGCTGTTCTTGCAATGTGATTCCTTGGAGTACTCGGTTCAAGATTGGTCCTTCTGACAGTTTCATTAATCTGTCATCACACAGTTTGGGAGAACTGGAAGTCTTAGCTCCAGAGAAGTCCAGCACTTGAAATTTAGGGTATTGCAATATGTAATGAGGCTCGCCTAATGGCATTCCCATAGCTATAACAGCTTCAGGATGTTCTTGCATAGTGTTTTTCCTATTTGCTGTTAATAAAGTTGGCCCTCTTTGTAAATGTCTCATTCTAAGTCTTCTCCTCAAGAAAGCTTAAAGATACCAAAAAGGAAGATGAATTCCTACATTATTAACACTTCCCTGCTGAGGGAAGACAGTTTCTGAGCTTTTATTTTAATCAGCCCTAAAGGTATTTCTGAGTCCGGTCATAATGCCTGAGTTTATTGGACATGAGAATCTATATAATGAATCCTACAAGACATTAAGGAGCAGATTTCCTGAGACTAAGAGTGCAAGATGACAAAAATGTACCACCCTATTTGAGCCTCTTTCTGTTTTTTTTGCAGCTCTCATTTACCAAAACCTTGGATCATTCAGGTATTCATACATTCATAGATTCCAAGGCCAGAGGGAACCATTGTGGTCATCTACTATGACCTCCTGTATAGCACAGGCCAGTGACTCCCCCATAATAATTCCTAGATGATAGCTTTTAGAAAAACATCCTCTCTAGAATTTAAAATTCCCAGTGATGGAGAATCCACAGTGACCATTGGCAAATAGTTACAATGGTTAATTAGTCACACGGTTAATAATTTACACTTATTTTCCAGTCTGAATTTTGTCTAGCTTCTACTTCCAGATTTTGGATCATCTTCTATCTTTCTCTGCTAGAATGAAGAGCCCATTTTAAAACATTTGTTACCTTGTAAATATTTAGAGACTGTAATCACGTCACCCTTAGCATTTTCTTTGTTAAGCTAAATAGATTGAGCTTTGAGGTAACAAGTCTTATGGATGGGGTAGGGGGAGTGATAGATGTGGTATATCTTGACTTTAGTAAGGCTTTTGGTATTGTCTCACATGACTTTCTCATAACCAAACTAGGGAAAAACAGTCTAGGTAGAGCTACTGTAAGGTGGGTGCATAACTGGTTGGAAAACCATTCCCAGAGAGTAGTTATCAGTGGTTCAAAGTCAAGCTGGAAGGGCATAACGAGTGGGGTCCTGCAGGATCAGTTCTGGATCTGGTTCTGTTCAATATCTTCATCAATGATTTAGATAATGGCATACACAGTATAATTATAAAGTTTGCACACTATGCCAGCTGGGAGGGGTTGCAAATGCTTTGGAGGTAGGATTAAAATTCAAAATGATCTGGACAAACTGGAGAAATGGCCTGATGTAAATAGGATGAAATTCAATAAGGGTAAATGCACTTAGGAAGGAACAATCAGTTGCACACATACAAAAAGGGAAATGACTGCCTAGAAAGAAATACCTCAGAAATGGATCTGGGGGTCTTAATGGATCACATGCAAAATATGAATTAACAGTGTAACACTGTTGCAAAAAAACGTTCTGGGATGTAATAGCAGGCGTGTTGCAAACAAGACATGAGAAGTAATTATTCCAATCTGCTCCATGATGATTAGGTCTCAACTGGAGTATTGAGTCCAGTTCTGGGAGCCACATTTCAGGAAAGATGTGGACAAATTGGAGAAAATCCAGAGAAGAGCAACAAAAATTATTAAAGGTCTAGGAAACATGACCTCTGAGGGAAGACTGAAAAATCTGGGTTTGTTTAGTCTGGTGAAGAGAAGACTGAGAGGGGACATGATAACAGTTACATAAAAGGTTGTTACAAAGAGGAGGGAGGAAAATTGTTCTTCTTAACCTCTGAGCATAGAACAAGAAGCAATGGGCTTAAATTGCAGCAAGGGCGGTTTAGGTTGGATATTATGATTAACTTCCTAACTATCAGGGTTAAGCACTGGAATAAGTTGCCTAGGGAATTTGTGGAATCTCCATCATTGGAGATTTTTGAAAGCAGGTTAGATAAACATCCTTCAGGGATGGTCTAGATAATATTTAGTCTTGCCATGAGTGCAGGGGACAGAACTAGATGACCTCTCGAAGTCTCTTCCAGTCCTATGATTCTATGATTCCTTGAGTCTATCACTATAATGTAGGTTTTCTAATCCTTTAATCATTCTCATGGCTCTTCTCTCCAATTTATCAACAACATTTTGAATTGTGAGCTTAAGAAATGGACACAGTACTGCAGCAGCGGTCACACCAGTGCCAAATATAGGGTAAAATAACCTCACTGATGCTACTCAAGATCCTCCTTTTTATGCAACCAAGGATTGCATTAGCTGTTTTGGCCTCAGTGTCAGACTTGGAGCTCATGTTCCACTCAGTATTCACCAACACCCTCAAATCTTTTTCAGAGTCACTGCTTCACAGGATAGAATCTCCCATTCTGTAAGCATGACCTACATCTTTGTTCCTAAATATATATGTTTAGCCATATTAAAGCAAACACTGTTTGCTTGGGTAATGCTGACACACCCAGATCGTCATCATCTGGGATCAAACATGGAACCTCTGAAATATAAGGCATGAGCCTCTAGTGCATGAGCTAAAAGACACGTGTCTTTAAACCAAGATTGTACTATGCTCATCAATCTATAGCTGGTGTAGGTGCCACTAGAGGGGGACAGAGTGCCACACCAAGCAGCTTGGGTTACATACTTCCCCTAGCTGAAGAAGCACATCCCAAGCTTCAGAGACTTCCTAGTTGATATCCGGGATGAACCCCCATTTCTAACACCGACAGACCCCAGTTATCATCAGCTGAGATCAAAACTGTTACCTTTGGATCTTAACAGATGGGCTGCTACCGCATGATCTAAATGAACGGTGTCTCTTTGCCACAGCTGTAACAGGCTTATCAATCTGTAGGTGGTTTAGCTGCCAGTAAGGGGTCTGATGTGCAACACCAAGCAGGCATGGGTTCTACTTGCACTCAGTTTACCAAGCAATCCAGCTCACTCAGTATCAGTGACCTATCCTCTCCATTATTTACCACTCCCCTAATTTTTGTGTCACCTTCAAATTTTATGAGTAATGATTTTATGATTTCTTCCAAGTCACTGATAAAAATGTTAAATAGCACAAGACCAAGAAGCAATCCTTGTGGGACCTCACTAGAAACACAACCGCTCAATGAGGATTAAGGCTATGATTTTGTCGCAGAGGTCATGGAAGTCACAGACCGGAAGCTCCTGGCCCCCCAGGTTAATGGGGGGACCCACAATTCCCAGCCACCATGGGTGGCAAGGGGATGTTCAAACCTCAGCTCCCAGCCGGGGCCCACACAGCTGCCCAGCACTGTGAATTTCTCTTTATTGCCCATGACCTGTCCATGACTTTCACTAAAAATATCCATGACAAAATGGGGAGGGAGAAGGCTCCAGCACCTATTGTTGCTGTTGCTCTGGGGTCAAGAAGAAAACAGGAACCAAGAGCAGGCAGGAATTCAGAAGTCAGGAGAGATCCATAGTAGACAGGGCATTGGAACTATTTTTTATAGTGGGGGTGCTGAAAGTCACTGAACAAAAATGTAAACCTTGTATATGATGGAAACTACTTCAAGCCAGGGGGCACTGCTGTTCCAGGACCCCTGAAAATAGCAGACAGCCAGCCAGAGATTCCTCTAGTTGCTCAGACAATTTCCTCTTGTTACTTTCCGGTTTATATAGCACTCGTCAGCCAATCGGGGGGTTGGATGTTACCAACCAGAACCTTTGTGGGTGGGGCCCTCTGTGAGCTAACGCTTTACTGGACCCTTCCCTGGTTACTCAGGTGAGCTGCTCAGTGGTAGTCATGGCCTGAACACTGCCTGGGGTTCCATAGGCCTCCGCTTAAGGTCAGCAAACCCTCACACTTCCATTGGTAGGATTATTTTTGTTCCTAATATACTTCAGAAACCCCTTATTACCCTTATCTCCATTGACCATAGATTTCTCCTTGTTTCCCTTATAAATTTTCTACAATTCCTAGCTTCCAATTTATAGTCATTACTATCAATTACCCTTTTTCCATTTTTGTGTGTGTGTGAAACTGAGAGAGAAAGAGAGAGAGAGAGAGAGAGAGTATCACTTCCCCTCTAACCCAGGTCAGTATTTTTACCAATATGGCCTTCTTCCTCAGTTGTGGAATTGTGGCTTTTTGGGCATCTATTAAAGTGTTCTTGAACAACTCCCAGTTATCATTCAAATTTCTTCTTCCTGGATGGTTTGGCTCATAATTGTTTTCAGCTTTGTAAAACTGACTCTTTTAAAGTACTATATATATATATATCTCTCACTGGTCTGACTTTATTCCATTTTCATGGTATAAATGTGATCAAGTCACGATCACATGTACCTAAGTTACCATTAACTTTTATTTCTGTGATCACTTCCTCTTTATCTGTCAAAATGAGGTCCCCTGGGTTGGATTCAATACCTTTTGGTTTAGGAAAGTTATTCTATCATATTTAGAAATTCCAAGCATGTTTTAGTACTGTCATCATAAGACCTCCAGCCTGTGTCATTCAAATTCAAGTCCCCCATGCCAACATGACCTCTTGCCTCTTGGTTGTTATGAATACCAGGCGTCCTCTCTGACTTCCTCTTTCTCCAACTCCTTGGTGGACAGGTTCGTTCTTCCTTGAAACTGGGGTACTGATGATTCCAAAATCTGGCTGTCTAGGAACACTTCAGTTTCTCTGATATTCAGTAGCATCTATGCTTGCCCCACCAATGCAAGAATCTTTTCTTCCAGCACAACCACCAACTTGCACTTGATACACAGAAAGTCCATTTTTGGTCTCAAGCGTGAAAGAAAACGTGGCACTTCCGTTGCAGTTCACCACCACTGTTCCATCGCTAGCCATTCTGGAATCACATGAAGAGCTGAACCTGGAAAGAACGCCTTGGACACTCCCTCCAAAATTCCTCTATTAGCTGCTTCTGTTTGTGGCTCTCGATTTCATCTGGTAAGTGACTTTTTATACTACGTCTTTCTGCTTATTTCATCTCAGTTTTGCCCCTCAAACTCAGGGAGTGAACCACTCGCTAAGAGACATCAAACAGTGGGGCTGATCAAAGCTCCAAGACTCAGAGCCTGGTGGCCCTTACCAAGACACCAACAAACAGACCTGTAAAGCTGCTTACTCGGCACCCCTGACCCAGCTACACAGCTTGTGCAGAGAGAACAAACAGTCAAACAAACAACCCACAGATGGGCTAAGCACACCCTGTCCAAGTCCCACTAGCTCTCAGCACAGTCACCAGTTCTGTATATCCAGTCTTTGTTTTTGTTGGAAAGAATATTGTCACTTGCAACATTAGGCATTTATACCCAGTAGCTCTACCAATAAGTACTATATGGCAGCCATAAATGGTAATGAACGTGAAGGTTAGCAGCTGTTGAACCCACAGAAACATTATTTATAGAGCTGTGTTTTTCCCATATTGAATTGTCAAGGGTATAATGGCTTTGTCATGCCCAAACTATCAACATTCATGTAAATGTAGTAAAGATGACAGAAATGTTACATATTTCAATTCACCAACTGAGCCCTTTGTTAATCTTTCTCTTTAAATTGCATTATACTTATGATGTTTCTATAGCTAGTGCATATTAGCAGATGGGTCAACCATGGTTCAAGCTGGTGTGGTCTTGGAGTTTAATTAGTAGACATTTTCCCCTCTTTTGTGGGGCATGGGCTATATAAGGAGAGATAAGGGGCAGAAGGAGAGTGGGGGAATGGTGGTGGGCCAAGGGGTAGAAACAGGAGGAAGGGAAGATAGAGGAGAAATGAAGGTAGAAATGGAGGAGAGGGGTTGGGAATGGACACAAGGAGAGAGTGAAGGGGGTAGGGGTGAGATGGATTTAGGGCAGTAAGGTGGTAAGTTGTGGTCAGAGGGGGGTGTGCATGCATATGCCTAGGGAAATGTGAGAGATACTGAGCGATGCTAGATTTCTAGGAAGTCCTCAATAGGGCAAGATTGTCAGGTTTCAGCATGTTGTTGTGCTGTTCCTGGCGTAGCCCAGAAGAGAAACAGTGAATCAGGGAGGGAGTACACCTGTCACAGCACACATTTCTCAATGTGCCAACATCCCTGTGTCACTGGGCACATTGTGGGGGAGCGGGAGGACAAGCAGAGTCCAGGCTCCGCCTACTTCCTGCTCCCACATGTGCCAGGCAGGGCATGTCGTAGCTTTGGGGAGTGTGCTTGCCCCCTTTCTGAAGGAAACAGTGATAGAAGACACCAGCACAAGGCACTTGGAAGGCGCCTCATGAAGATGTGCAGCCACAAGGAAACCCACAGATAACAGAGAGTCGTGGCACAAGGCCGGAGCTGTGAAGGTTAACTATTGCTGGGTTGTGGGCAGGATGAGAGAAATTCCTGTGACTATCCACCATTTATAGATTACCTTTTAATAACAGCTAACACCTTGGGCAGCACTCAAGCTCATTACTAGCATCCACTTTCCTGAGCATTACAGTTTCTTGGGTCAGCATTTCTGAAAGAACATATTGGGCCCTCCTTTATAGGTTATAATTAGTCCTGTACGTTTCTGAATTTTTTAAAAAAAACCTTTGTGGCACTGTAGTGGGGCAGCTGCTCCATTCCTGGAGAACAGGGGAAAAGCAGCCAAGCTAAGCTGATTAGGGAAGTAGCCACAGCTGTGGCCAGCTCAATTAGGGCCCAGCTGGCCCTGATAAGAGGGCTGTGGGGCCAGGAAACAAAGGAGTGTCTCTCTAGCTCTGGAGAGAAGGACCTGGCTGCCTGGGAGAAAAGGGTAACTGGAGCAGAGCAGGACTGGGGAAAGGCCAGAGGAGCTGGGGAGCTCCAGCATGGCATATCCCCTGGCTGCGGGCCTTGCTAAAGGCCAAAGCAGGTACTAGGGCTGGGAGGTGCAGCCCAGGGTTAGGCAGAGGTAGCTGGTCCAACCCCCTTGCCAGTGATGAGTGGCCATTACAGACTGCAGCCTGCCCTTGTGAGTGGGGGCTAGATGATGACTGGCAGTAGCCACTGAGGCAAGGTGGGCTTAGGGGGTTGGGGGTTCTCCTGGGAGGAGAGACCCAGAGAGTGGGGGTGCTGCTGGGGCAGAACCCCAGGGTAAGGGACACTGCGGTCTGGGAGGGACACGGGCCCTGAGACAGGTGAGCCATCAGCCTGCAGAGGACATTCTGGGCTGGAATCGAGCTAATTCCCAAGATGACCAGCAGGAGACACCGCACCAGTGAGTCTCACTTCACTACAGCACCTTTCGGTGCAGGCCTGAGTGAATTGCAAATTTGATGGCTCCCGCATCTAATCTCATCACTGGATCAATTCAACAGGTAGCACTCTCCTGTTAAGAAGTTCAGACACTACATTATCTTCCCCAACAAGAGTAGAGGTCTTATCGCCTGGGAAAGGAATTCTGTCTCATTAGGAAGAATGGTTTAGTTTAGTTAACATAGGCCCAATATGTTCTTTCACAAATGCTGGCTCAAGAAACTGTAATGCTCAGGAAAGTGGATGCTAGTAATAAGCTTGAGTGCTGCCCAAGGTGTTAGCTGTTTTTAAAAGGTAACCTTATAACCAAGGGACTCCTAAAGAAGCAATTGATAAGAACAGGGAATAATAATGAAGGATACTTCAGTTACAAGCCCTGTTTTCTTGGGGGGTTTCGGTGTTGGTGTTTGACAGAACATGATCCTTCTTTGGGAGCAGGAATTATTTCAGTGACCAACGAGATGCAACAGAGAGGTAGTGCTGACCAATGGGTGCACATCATGTTGGTTCTAACTTCCAACACACCAGATAACAATGGGCCAAATTCTGCCATCCTGGCTTCTGCTGAGTTGTGCTTTACTCTCTTATGTCAATGGCACTACTTGTACAGCTACTCAGCATGAGTAAAGGTTTCAGAATCTGGCCCAGTGGAACTACTTGAAGAGTGAGGCACTGCTTAACATGAGGAAGAGTGGCAGAATCAAACGCTAGGATTTCACTTCTGGATGCCTGCATTCAAACTCTGTTTGGTCACCAGTGAAACCATGGGTTTGATTTTCCTCTCACTTACACTAGTGTAACCCAGGAATAATTTCAGTAAAGTCAATTCAGTTATACTGAAGAGAATCAGGACTTAAGTTTGGTGCTTTCATTCATGAACAAATCCATGGACCAAACATTTTGAGACTTGCATAAACCGTTTTAATAGCACCAATGGAAATATTGTAATGAAGGGTTCATCTCCCCAAAATATAAGACCCAACCCTGCAAACAACTCCCTGCGTAACAAGACGACTCATGCTTGTAAAGTTAAGCATGTGCAGGTTTTGCACTTCAGAAATGAATGATCTGCACAAGTGGCTTCAGTCTGAAAACGAGGAACGATGTTTCAGTTGGCAAAAATTGCAAATATCTATTGCTGCAAGTAGTGAACAGAAGCGGTCTTTTCTCGTTGATAATCCAAACCACTCTTCATTTGAATTATTTACCTTTGTACAAACTCTGCTCTGCCAGCAAACCTTGCCTATAGGACAGAAGGCACAAGCTGGACAACCCCAGGAACATTTTAAAAATTAGCTCACGTGTTTGAACTATTATTCTTACATGCAGAACAAACATGGGATGAAAGGAACAAAGATCCAGAGAGATGCCAGTGCAGTAACTCTCTTGCTGTTACTCTTTCCAAAGATGATTTTTATGGAAATAACATTTTGTTCACTCTGAACTTGCATATACGAAGTCAGATGCTTTTGACAAAAAATAGTTGCAAGTTACTGTGTGTCAGGATATGAATCTGCAGCACACCAGCTTCCTGGGCAGTAATATTTTATGTGGACACTACTATAGTGTAGTGAACATCCTGCAATTCAGTTTGACTTACTGCTAGTAACTCTGGGACTTCGGTTTATGACTAGTAACAGCACCATCCGGGACTTTCACTATGTTATAAATGTGTCCATACCAAGTGTTACTTTGTGGCAAGCTGGTGCACTGTAGACTCCTACTGTGGCTTGCTGTGCAGTAATTTTCCATGTAGACAAGCCCTAATTTATTGAACCCACCGTATAGGAAACATGGCTGCGCTGTGTAAAACTTACGGCATGTTCTAGTGCATATGAGGCCTCTGTGCTGTCACCGGATCTCAGAACACAGGGACAGCAAGACAGAGCATCGGCCAAATATTATTGCACATGTATAGACTGAGATATGGAAGATTATTACTGAACGTCTTATAATTCTGGGTAATTTCTATTTTCTACTTGATGGTCTCATAACACTGGAAACATTATCACCAGGTAAACACTGCAGTGTTCTGGGCTATTGAAATACGAGAGAGAGAGAGAGAGAATTCGTATATAAATGATATCTGTAAATAAATATAAGATTTGGATGGTTCTTTTGCCCCACTTGGGATATCATCAGGCCACTCATTTAGCAACCCCTCACCCCTTCTATGGTTTTATATTTTCCTCTGATTGGTCTCCACATACTCTCCCTTATGTTGTGCTTTTCTGTGTCACTCTATTCATCCAGGCAGTAACTGAATGAAAGTCAAGAAAATTTCTCAATCATGCCTGCGTTTCTAGAATTAATCATAGAATCATAGAATATCAGGGTTGGAAGGGACGTCAGGAAGTCATCTAGTCCAACCCCAGGCTTGTCAGTGCTGACTTAAAAGTTAAGAGGAGATTCCACCCTCCTAGGAACCATTCGAAGTGCTACCACTCTTAGTGAAAAAGCTTTCTCTAATATCAATAAACTCTCCCCACTGCAATTGAGACCATGACTCCTTTCTGTCATCTGATACCATGAACAGTCTAGATCCACCTTGGAACCTTTCAGGTATTGAAAGAAGCTATAAACCCCTCCTTTTTCTTCTGCAGACTAAATAATCCCAGTTCCCTCAGCCTCTCCTCATAAATCATATGCTCCAGCCAGGGCTGATGAGAAGCAGGGGGAAGCCCGGGGCCCGGCTTCCTCAGACCTGTTTAGCTGGTCTGCCCTTCCTGGGGGGGCCTGAAAATTTTTTTTCACCGGGCCCAAACCCGCTCTCAGTGGCTCCAGCCACTAATCATTTTTGTTGCCCTCTGCTGGACTCTTTCCAATTTTTCCACATACTTCTTGTCGTGTGGGGCCTAAAATTGGAAACTGTACTCCATATGAGGCCTCACCAATGCCAAATAGAGGGGAATGGTCACCTCCCTCAATCTGCTGGCAATGCCCCTACTTATAAAGCACCGAATACTGTTAGCCTTCTTGGCAACAAGGGCACACTGTTGACTCATATCCAGCTTCCCATCCACTGTAACCCCTAGGTCCTATTCTGCAGAACTGCTGCCAAGACACTTGGTCCCTAGTCTGTAGCAGTGCATGGGATTCTTCTGTCCTAAATGCAGGACTCTGCACTTGTCCTCATTGAACCTTGTCAGATTTCTTTTGGCCCAATCCTCTAATTTGTCTAGGTCCCTCTGTATCCTATCCCTAACCTCAAGCATATATACCACTCCTCCCAGTTTAGTGTCATCTGCAAACTTGCTGAGGGTGCAATCCACACCATCCTCCAGATCATTAATGAAGATATTGAACAAAACCGGCCCCAGGACCGACCCTTGGGCACTCTGCTTGATACCGGCTGCCAACTAGACATGGAGCCATTGATCACTACCCGTTGAGTCCGATGATCTAGTAGTCCATTCATCCAGCCCATATTTCTTTAATTTGCTGGAAAGAATACTGTAATCAAAGACTTGTTCCCAAGAAAGCTGCAGAAATTGATCATTTCTGTTATCTTTTCAGCCTGCTGCTACTAGCATTACAGGCATAGCGCTTTCCATTGCAAGGGAAAGATAGAAAAGAGAAAGAAATGGCAAATGTGGGGGTGGGGGAGCAGAGAGAGAATGGTAGGGGAAGTGAGATATATACAAAATGATGAGTGACAGATTGGAAAAAAGGAGACGCCTCCTACCTGGACCATGATTCCCAGTCACACAAAATCGTCTCTTCATCCCCTCTGTTTTCTCTCTGTTTCCTCTCCAAGAAAATGATACAATTCAAGCACTCTCTATAGTACTTTTCTAATCTGTCTTTATAGCCATTTAATACCATGTTTGTCACCAGGGTATCTGAGATCCCAGCCTTAATGGCACCCTATGTGTGTAACAGTCGTTATCAATCCCAGATTTCATGGAGATGGGTATCCTTCCCAAATCCCAAAATAGTATTCTATCATATTCATGTTACTTGCTCTATGTGTTGAGGAAGTTCTGGATATACTCTCGATCATGTCCTTTTCATTCGAATCCCATTGGATTGGTTACTGACAACATATTCAGATGTAGGATGTTATTGACTGAACAGTATGAAACATAGTGACATCACATGTGTTATATCTTGGTAGTAGCAGCTATTCAGCTCACAGAACAAGAAAAGAAAGGCAATATAGGTTGTGACTATACCTTTTTTCCTGGAATATATGTTCAGTGACTGCTATGTGATGGCGAGCACTTTCAGTGCATAGGGTTGGACTTTATGTATGTTTGGGTGAGACAGAGAATACTAGGCCAATTCTGTCAAAGAGCAGTCCCAGAGTACCATAATATATAACACATATGGCTATTAAAGTACATCACTGAGGACTTGTTTACATTACTGGTCCGGTCGATGGCCAGCTATCGAGCCAGCAGAAATCGATTTATCGTGTCTAGTATAGACATGATAAATTGACCACCGATCACTCTGGCGTCGACTCCGGTACTCCACCTCAGTGAAAAGCGCAAGGGGAATCAACGGGAGAGTGTGTCCCATTGACATACCACAGTGAAGACACTGCGGTAAGTAGATCTAGTACATCAACTTCAGCAACATTATTCACATAGCTGAAGTTGCATAACTTGCATTGATTTCCCTCTCTGTAATGTAGATCAGACCTGAGAGGCCAATATTGAGCCTGGCTGTGGGCTGGCTGGAATCTCTCTTTTCAAAGATAGCACAGAAGATCCTACATTGCACATGACACATCCCTCCTCAAAGACAAATGAAAGGAACTGGCTAAAATGAAAGTGCTGGCTAAAATGAAAATAAAATGCTGTGATAAACATAGGTTGGTCTGTGATTTGTAGGCAATTTACAGTTAAGTTGCTATGTAACTGAACCAGTCATTTATAGACAGCTGTTTGCCCTGAAATGCTTTGGAATGGATTGGTAGCAATCAGGCACAAGGGCAGGATTATTAATACTTACACAGGCTCTCAAGCTTATCGTTCCCTGGCAGCCAGTCACTGAATCACAGTGAACATTGTGCAGCATGAAGGGAATCTAATATTTCCTTGCAATTTGTAACTTCCATCTTTTAATCATAAACCTATTGGATTTTGAAATGCACTCTAATGTCTTTGTGCCCTTTTAGGCAGGATCAAATTGGAAAAAGTAAATTATGATTTTAGATTATTACAAAAACCTAGGCTTGTGTGTGTGTGTCTGTGAGAGAGAGTATTGCAAACAGCAGTTTGTGGAAAATGTCAATTTTGATCATGTTCTTAGTCTACAATATCTTTCTTATTTATTCTTGTCTTATTTTCATTGTTGTTTGTACATGTCAAATGATAACCACCGGCCACCATCAATTTGTTTGATAGGAAATTAGCATGATGGATTGTACTTGGTCCCTACAATAATTTGGTTCCTCTGCACTGGCATTATTTTTAATTACCATAGCATCTAGGAGTCCCCGTCTTGCACCAGCACCCATCTGTGCTAGGTGGTCCACAAACACAGAACAGAAAGATGGTCCTTGCCCCAAGAAGTTTACATTTTAAGTGTAAAACACAACAGATGGAACCCAGCGGGCAATGGAGGCTGGTATCATGGGCCTATTAGAGGCAAGTGTCATCTCAATGACAAATGAAAGATGATAGATCAGGTGGGGATTGACTATGAAGGGCTTTGCAAGTGAATATACAAAGTGATAGAGATGGGGGAGCCAACGGAGAGATGAAAAGTGAGGGATGACACGGTTAAAATTATAGGCTAGGAAAGTGATCTTTGAAGCAGCATTCTGAATAGATACGAGTGGGGAAAGATTGCATTTGTCAAGACCAGAGAGAAGGTCATTTAACTAATTGAGATGTGAGATAATAAGAGCTTCAATGAGAGATTTAGCTGTGTGGATGGATAAGAAAGGCCATATCTTAGAGATGTTATGCAAAAAGAATTGAAAAGATTTAGATCTAGCCTAGATATGAGGACCAAGAGAGGTCCATGTTGAAGATGATGTCCAGATTACAAGCCTGAGTGATAGGCAAGATGGTGGTATTGCCTACAGTGATCGAGATAATAGCAAGGAGGATGTAGTGGGGAAGATTATGATGGGGATCTTCATGCTGATGTCATAGACTGGCTGAGATTTTAGTCTAAACAGAAGCCGACTAGCCTGGAGTAGACAGGTACCTCTGTGAGTCAGAAGCCCAGAGATGGAATTTATGTTGGTGGATGAGATTATCCAGAGATAATCCGGAGAAAAGGACCAAAGACAGAGCCCTATAGAACCTCCACAGAAAGTGGGAGGGCGCATGAGCTGGATCATCCAAAGGACATGATGAACAACAATTACGGACAGAGGAGAAGAACCAGGAGAGGACAGTCATGGAAAACAAAGAAGGACAAGATTTCAAGTACAAGAGCATGGCTGACTGTGTCAAAGGCAGCTAAAAGTTCAAGTAGGATGAGGTTCAAGTAGTGCTGGTTCTGAGCTTTAGCTAAGCAGAAATCATTAGACTCTTTGGCAAGAGCAGTTTCAGTGGTGTTCAAGGGACAGAAGCAGGACTGGAAAGAATCTAGGATGGAATTGGAGAGGAGGAATTCCAGACAGCAAGTGTAGGCAGTGCGCACAATGAGCTTAGAGATGAGAAGGAGGAGGGAGATGGGGCAGTAGTTGCAGAGGCAAGAGGGATCAAATATGGGTTCTTTTTATGATAGAAGAGACTAGTGCATATTTGTATTGTGAGGGAAAAGAGCCAGAGAAAAGTGAGTGAGAAGAAGAGTCAGAGATAAGATGAGACTGGGTGTGCAGGAGATTGGGAAAGGGGATGGGATCATGGGGGAAGTGGCGGGGTTAGAGAAGGAAAATAGAAGAGAAACTTCTGCATCTGGGACAGGGGAATAGGCAGGAGTTATAGACGAGGAAGGGGTAGGGATGGCTCTCTGAGGGGAGGAGGAAGGTCACATTGTATTTTGTCAACTTTCTCTTGGAAGAAATTGGCAAGATCCTGTAACAGACTGTCATAAACAGATAGTTAAGGGTTAATGTCTCTTTTACCTGTAAGGGGTTAACAAACAGTGAACTTGGAACACCTGACCAGAGGACCAATCGGGAGACAAGATACTTTAAAAATCTCAGTGGAGGGAAGTCTTTGTTTTGTGTGTTTTTCTTTGTTGTTCTCTCTGGGTTCTGAGAGTGACCACACATACTTACAGGCTCTCTAATCTTCTGTTCAAATTTAGTAAGTACAAAAGTAGAAAGGTGGTTTAGTCTTTTTGATTGTTTTCTTTATTTGAAAATGTGTATCTGGCTGGTAGAATTTTAGATGTGTAATTTGGCTGAAGTATTTTTAATATGTATGTTCTGCTGCGGGAAGGCGTCTCTCTAATGTCTATAAGCTGAAAGACCCTGTAATATTCTATCTTGAATTTACAGTGAGTATCTTTACTCTCTTTCCTTTAATGTCTTAAAAGTTTTTTCTTTTTAAAAGACACTATTGATGTGTTTCCCCGGTGTTAAGCTCAAAGGAATGGAGTCTGTACCAGGCCAAAGTAATTGTGGAAAAGGGAGAGAGAGGAGGGGGGGAACAGGTAATATCCCTCTTGTTTTTAGATCACGGAGCTTGAATATGTATTGCGCCTGTCTGGTGAGGGAAGAAGGGAGGGGGGAAGGGGACAGTCCCCCTGTTTTAAGAATGCAGGAGTTGAATCACGAGATGAATCTTCCAGGGTAACCCTAGGGAGGGAAAGCCTAGGAGACGCACCGGTGAGGGAAACGGTTTACTTTCCTTGTGTTAAGATCCAGGGGGTCTGGGTCTTGAGGGTCCCAGGGAAGGTTTTGTGGGGACCAGAGTGTACCAGGAACTCCAAGTCCTGGTTGGTGGCAGCACTACAAGATCTAAGCTGGTAATTAAGCTTAGGGGGATTCATGCTGGTACCCCATCTTTTGGACTCTAAGGTTCAGAGTGGGGCTAGAATACCATCACACAGACGCTGTGGTGATGTTCTCTAAAACTTCCTTGGCTTGGAGGGATTAACATAGCTTGTTGCACTTTTGAGTTTGGAGAAGTATCGTACTCAGCAGAGTTGCCCCAAGGTGGATGCTGTGAAATATAGTTAGCCAGATCATAGAGCGCTGATCACCTCTTGATAGATTCTGAGTTCCTGCAGCTCCCACTAAAGTCAATAGGATGTGTAGGAGGCTGCATAATCTAGTCGCTGGAGCACTGAACTAGGACTCAGGAGACCTGCATTCTGTTCCTGGCTCTGCCGCTGGCCAGTTGTAACCCTCAGTAAGTTACTTCACCTCTGTCTCCTCTCCTACACTTTGTTTGTCTTGTCTACTTACACTGGTAACTCCTTGGGGTATAGACTATCTTTCACTCTATGAGTGTCATTTGGGACCCTTAGGTTCTACTGCATTAGAAACAACAATAAGAATCAGAATTGAAGGTTCCTAGCACTTTCTTTCCCTCTCTGTTTCTCAAGAGGTGCTCAGAATCTTGCAAATTCAGGCCCTTAGAAGGCTATACCAGAATATCCAGTTGTTCTCCGTTTAGCATAAGGCTAATGGGAGCTAGTGAGACTGTTTTATGAGAGAGTGGTTACTAACAGCAGCTCATAGACCATGCTGGGGGAGGATGGAAGAAGACCATGGTCAGGAAGGATGGAAGAAGAGCATGAAAAGATTACATCAATGGAATGGTGCGATCTTCGAGTGAGAATGAGACTTGAAAAAATCTAACACATTAGAATTGTTCAAGGGGAAAAGAAATTAGAGGCCACGGGTCTTGAATGATTATCCACATAGACTGACTCCCTTGAGGGACCTATCAATGATGTGCTTAGAAGAGGGGAAGGTCAATATCACTGATGAGATCCAAGATGTCCTACAGGAATAAATTATTAGGTTGGATGATAGATTAAAGTCAGTGTCACATTGGGTGGTGGGGCAAAATCTGTGGTGTTGTGGATAGAGCACTGGACGGAGAGTCAGGAGACCAGGGGCTCTATTGCCAACTCTCCCATGCCACCTGGGGCAAATTTCTTTTCCAATCTGCTTTTTCTCCCACTCTTTGGGTTAAATTCTCTAGCCTGTTTCATTCAGGATATTAAAGTAGACCAGGAATCGTCAGCCTTTGGCACACAGCCCGCCAGCGTAAGCACCTTGGCAGGCTGGGCCAGTTTATTTACCTGCCGCATCTGCAGGTTCATCCGACTGTGGCTCTGACTGGCTGTGATTCACCATCCCAGGTCAATGGCGGTGGCGGGAAGTGGCGCGGGCCAAGGGATGTACTGGCTGCTGCTTCCCGCTGCCCCTGTAGGCCTGGAGCGGCGAATTGCAGCCAGAGGGAGCCTTGATCGGTCAAACCTGTAGACATGGCAGGTAAATAAATCATCCCGGCCCGCCAGGGTGCTTACCCTGGTGGGCCATGGGCCAAAGGCTGCTGATCCCTGAGTAGATGATCATATTGCTTCCTTCTGGCCTTAAACCCTATTTAAACAGGGAGATATTCTGTAATCAAAAGTAAATATGGGTTAAGGGGGTGGACATCTGTATTTAGTTTAGCCATGTCTGCAGATATCATGAGTGCTGGGGAATTCTGAACTGAAACAATTCATTGGGAATATTTGAATAGGACTGTTAGTAAGCTGAAAGTGCAGAGATACAGCAGGGCTATGATTAGAAATGGATCTTCATACACTTCACTGAATTTTATCTGTACTCTCATTTCTTAGCTCTATAGTTACTTATTGAATTTTAACTCTTCGAAAATATATTGTTTAATAAGAAGTGAGTTTTTTGAGACTGGAATATTTCTCCCAGCTTTGCCGTATAGATAAAAACAATCGTAGCACTTTCCCTAGGGAGAAATGATGATTTCTGATGTGGCACCTCCATTATTTGCTACTCCCAATAAAGCCGTATATTTTATACTTGTCAAGGTGGAAGTATATTAACCTTTTCACTGATGGCAGATTTTAATCCATTGATAGCTTTATAATAATCTCTAGAATAATGGTCGTGCATCAGGTGCAACAAGTAGACTCCCAACAAAATATTAAAACAGTGACATGGCAGCTTTATCCATTTGGGTTTCTCCGTACAGTAAAAAGACCCCATTCCTAACAGCAGTGCTTGGCACCTTACACTGTCAATCCATATTCAGAACCTCCACATTCTTATTGACTGGATGTTGCAGCAACACTTGCCCTGTGCTCAGCAGGGATGACTTGCAAGGGTTACTGACACTGGCTCCAGTCCTGGGAGCTTTGGTGTGTGTGTAGTAAAGTGGTCATCAAGGAGTTAACTGGGTTACTCAGTGTTATGGGCTGGAGCAAAGCTCTACTCTTCCCTTACTTGCTGCAGCAGAGAGACACCACTTCTGGTCTCATGAAAAAAGCACATTTAGTTTGCCTTAAGTGTAGTTCCATGGCCTCCAATCTTTGAAGTACCTTGTCCAGTGTTGACAGATGCTCTGCATCATTTCTACCAGTGAGGAGGATGTTATAAGTTCTCACAACACAGGGGATATCTTTCAACAAATGTCTAGGTGCTGGCTGATCTGCCATGTGGCAATCGATTGTACATATAAACCCTTGTGAATGTTTATAGTCGTAAGTTTCTTACAATCCTCCTCCAGTCTCACCTGTTGGTACACCTGTGACATTTCTAGGGTACTAAGTTTTGACCCCCACTAAACACTGCCAGCAAGCCCTCCACCCATGGAAAGGGATAATTTTTTAACATGGAGACCGGATTCACTGTGACTCTAGTCTCGGCACATGTGAATAGTTTTACTTGACTTAACATCAGACACTATAGGTGTGGCCAGAGTTGCCAGAATGGGGGGAGGCAAGGGGCCATGGCCCTCCCACTTTTGAAAGTGGACAGGCCTGGCCCATCCACTTTTTGCCAAGGGTCCGGCCCCCTGCCCCCTCCTCTTCCCCCCCAAGGCCCTGCTCCCCTCACCCCATCCCAGATCAGGCTGGAAGCTGGAGACTGGCCTGTGGAACCTGGGCAGCTGCAGACAGCCACAGATCTTTCACCTGCCTGAGGTGTGGAAGCCTGAGAGCAGCCCCTGGCCCATGTTCCTGCTCCCCAGGCTCCCCACCCAGGACAGATGGATGGTCCACTGGCCATGGCTCCCCACAGCTGCCCTGGTGGTTCTTACCATGGCCCAGCTGTGGCTCTTCGGTCACTGAGACCCCACCCCCAGGCCAGACCGAAGCTGAATCAGGGTAAGAGCCATGCAGGCAGCTGTGGGGAGCCATGACCCCTACACCTGCCCTAGGCAGGGTCCTGGATGGTGGTGACATGAGCTGGAGGTGGCTCTTGGGCCCTCCCACCCTAGGCAGGTGGCTCCAGCTTCCAGCTTGGCCAGAGGGTGGGGCCTTGAGGGAAGAGGAGGGGCAGGGATGTGGCTATGGATGAGGCAAGAACTCGTTGCCCCCCCCCCCACTTTTAGGGAGAATACATTGCCCCTGGGTGTGGCCCATTCAGAAAACTGCACTGATGAAGTGATGCCCTCTTTTTCCATCCAGTCAAACAGTCTCAGTCTTTTCTCTTAGAGCATAAGGCACTAATCTTGCTTTAAAGTATTTTGGCCTAACCCCAGCCTGGATATAAATCCTGGCTGTTACACCATCCAGAGTCCCTAACCCTTCGTTTAAAATGGCTGGGTCAGCATCCAGGACTTCTGATGTATTGCTTGGATCTCATTTGAAAATTTCCTCTCAATTCAGATTTAATTCTTGCAGCCAATCTCTCTCTAACAGATTTTGCCCTGGTCCCTGGGTCACTAGGATTGGTAACTTTTTCTTTTGGCTTTTCTATTTTCCAGGGACAAGCCCAGAACCTAGCACCTGTATGGGTTCTCCAACATAGATACGCAGCATCACTCACTCCTGCATTCACTAGTGAGTTCAGTCCTGCTTTGCACTGTTGATACATATGTAACTTCAGCACCCTTGTGGCCACGATGAAGTCTGCTCTGCAGGCAGCTCTAGCCAAGAGAAGGCGCGTGCAGGAATGCAGCATGAAAAATCCCCACAGGAAAAGTACAATGGATATAAGAAAGGGCAATATTTATTTACAGAGGGATGAGAGGAGAAAAACAACAAGGGGAAATATAGGGGGAGCAGTAGAATAGGGCTGCATCCAAACCAAGACCCCATGGCCCAGTGGTAGCACAGTGTGGAAGGGCAGACACAGAGCAATGTGTCTGCACACAGAGTTCAGGAGTCCTGGGAAAAGTTCCAGTCCAGTGGTGAGTCTTGGGTGCTCCTGGTCGTCTTTGGCGCCAGTGAACTCTCCCCAGCAAACCTCTCCGGTGCCCTCTTCTGCTGCTCTCTGCAAAGCCACACAGAGCAGCCACCTCCCCACTTAACTAGCTACAGCCTCCCTTCTTGTTCCCAGTACAGAGTCACAAGCCCCAGTACTCACAGCCATGCAGCTCTGGGCAGCCATGATACTGGGTCCAGCTCCGGCCTGTCCTTCTCAGGCAATTCCTCCCTGGCACTGTGCTCCTCCTGGCCTGGGGTGTCCCTAGTTGGCTGCCCTGCCCTTCCCAGGCTTCAGGCAGGTTCTCTGCTGCTTCCTTTGCAGGGGCCTGCGGGCTGCTCCCTCTCTCTCCCTCCCAGCTCCAGAGGGGCCCCCCACCCAGAGTTTCCCTCGTTTTCTCTCTCTTCCCGTGTCCTACCTAGGAAAAAGATTTAAAGGAGTCATGGTCTCTAAACCACAAAGGGGTTACATATATATTTATTATCGCTGTAGCTGAGGCCCCTGTGTTTATTTCAATTTGAACTGACTGACTGTTTAACTCTACTGCTACTTCTTATGGTCCCACTTTCTTCCCTTGAGACTGTATATAGTGACCATGTCTTCCTCTGATTCTTCCTCCCCCTCAAGTTAAAGAGCCCTCTGCTCTTTTGGAGTCTACCCTCCTGAGCATGAGATGCTGTTTGATAGTCACCTCTGCATTTTTTCCAATCCTGAGGCATTTATGACATTGGGCCAGTTTAAATTTTACAAACTGACACAAAATGAGTTCCTCCACATCAGAAGCACCCCTCAGGAGCCCAAGTCCTTTTCAGTTTGCTTTGCATTTTGTTTATTGAGTTAGTTTGATTTGCTCTGCCTTCTAAGTGGAAATCTTGTAAGTTTTTCACTGCTGCTTCCATTGCTGTTGCTAATTCTATCACTTTGGGCCAGGTTAAGTTCCCCTCTGCCAGCAACTGTCTTTGACTTTTCTCATTATTAATACCACAAATCTGTCCCACAGCTAGGGTTGCCACCTGTCCAGGTTTTCCCCAGGATCCCGAATTTTATGTCTTATCTTAACTTTGGGCTCATTTATGAGCTGCCTTAACAGTATAAACCATGGAGTGCCCCTTACTCCCTTGTGTGACCTACCTGCATTGCTGCTGGGGGGAAAAGCAACCTCTGTTGAGACAAAAGAGTGGGAAGTGGATAGACATGGGCAGAGAGTGGGTAAAGCCTTGAACCTGTCCCATCAGTGCTCCAGCTAATGCCACTAAACCAGCACAAAGAAAGAAGTGATGTGCGCCAGATATAGAGATGGCACAGATCACTTTCCCTACTGAAGAAAGAGGGGAACCAAGGACATACTGTGACATAGTAGCCCTGATTCTCACTGAGTCACAGGGAGATTTTTGATCTGTTCCTAGGTAGTGCCACTGGCTTTAGATTGTAGTAAAACTGCATTCTAGCCCTTCGATCGTAAATGCCTCCACGGACTGCAATGAAGTGTGCAGTTAACCCCTGTGGGGCCAGTGCAGGGTAGTACACCCCATTACACCATCTCTGAAGAGAAAGCAAACAGTTGTCTTTCGGCAACCTGGCTGTGCTGAAAATAACATGATGAAGGTAATGGCGTGGCCAGGTGGAGGGAACAGGGGGAGCAATAAAAAAAAAAGGTGCCACCTGCTGCAGCACTTTTACTCACCCAGCGGCGCTCCAGGTCTTCAGTGGCGGGCCCTTCACTCGCTTCGGGTTTCTTCGGGGGCACTGAAGGTCCCGCTGCCGAAGACCCAGAGCGAGTGCAGGTCCTGCCACCTAATTGCCACCGAAGACCCGGAGCGCTGCCGGGTGAGTAAAATAAAAGCAACACAGCGTGTTTTTTATCACTTGGGTGAGTACAAAGGTGCCAGGAAATTGACAAGGTTCCACTTGTGCTCAGTGGAGAAGCGGTCGCTCCCCCTGCTCTCCCCCTAGCTAGGCAGGGAACTGTGCAGCCTGGAAATATCCCAGTCAGAAGGGAGAGAGACATGGATCTGCACCCAGGAGAAGTGACTGCTGGGGAGCTGGAAGCCTAAGAATCGATTCCCTTCCTGGAGCACTGAGGGGAAATACAGGTGCAGTTGTCTTGAACTGTGACAATGCCCCACACTGACAGTGTAATTGATACCAGCGCTCCTGGTAAGGACATGCACCGCCAACATAAGGAGCAAATTGCAGACACGCACAAGCCATGTGATTACCACAGTGGCTGTATGCCTGTGTAAGTTAGACAGAATTAATTTTGTAGTGCAGGCATGCCTTTAAACACGTTCTTAAATACCTTTAGACATGTTCTTAAATACCTTTTTGAAATGGGACCATCTGGAAAATTTCATATCATTTCTAAGTTGTGCCTCTCAAAAAATTGTATTCTGATTTAATTATACCAAAGATCACTTTCTCTCAGTATATATTAACTCATGTCAGCCAGATATTGAACTCTGGACTTGAAGATTTAGATTTATGTCAGTTTTAAAGGAAATTTTGACAGGGATAGGCATAATTAAGAGATATTTACATAGTTTCTAATCACCAGCACTTCAGGCAGTTTTCTGCATCCATAAAAAAGGAGCTGAACAATATATAATAGTTATGCAGTCTGCTGTCATTATCAGCTCTCTACTAACAAAGATGAAAGTCCTAAGGCTGCAATCTTTCTCCTGCTAACAATTTATTCTCAATCAAATGCTCACAATTTTAAATTCTTCTATTGTATCCCTGACAGAAGAGGCCCTACCTTAAACTGAAGAGTGTACTTTTTAAGAGGAGTATCACCTTCTCCCTTTCCTTGATTGCTTTTCAAATCTTCCTGAGCTAGTTCTGCTCTGGAAATTGCAGATAATGAGAAACTATAGCCATTTCTCTCCTGGGGGCACTCAGTCCCTTTATTTTTGCTACCCTTCAGATATTTTTTTCTGGGTTTATTAAAAAATGTAAACGGTGCCCACACCGTTTGCACACTTAGCTCATCAGAGCTCATTAATGTACCCAGAGTGCAGCTTTCCAAGTGTGATTTCAATCATGTCATTTATTTATTGGCTTTGCCTGGCAGTAAAGGGGCCCATTTATAAGAAAAAAAAGCATTAAAAATGATACATCATGATTTCAAAATGCTATCAGATGAAAACAGTAAAATGGCTTATATCTCAAAGGATCGGTGGGATTTTGATTTGGGGACTGGGGTTAGCCTCTATTAATTATTTATTATAATTAAAGAGGCCTAAAATCCCATTGAGATAGTTTTTTCCAGGGTGACTATCTATAGAAAGAATAGATGCAATGCGTGTGACCAGCCAGTGGGCCATTAGGAAAAGATCTCTTGAGGTGAATGGAAAAGGCTAACCTCTAGAGACCATGTGGCCCCATCAGAACAGCATTTTCCAGGTTGTAAAGGTAGGAGTTGGAGTAATACTCTGTGTCAAACACTTGGGGTGAGCAAGCAGGAGGAGTCTGTGGGTCCCTGGAGAGAAACAAAGGCTAAAAGATATCTGCTTCTTGAGACAGGGTCTGGAGTTGTTTATCTGGGATTTCTGCCTATGCCATTTGTTCCTGTTGCTGTTCAAGGAAACAGAAAACAAGTTACATTAAGAAAATCCCTTGATTCTATGTCACTGATTTGTCAGTCAAACAGAAACCACCCAGAAAGGCCTCAAATTTGGCTGCTGCTTGGCCAAAGGGGAAATATCACTAAATATTTATCATCATTAAATTTGTTGTTACAACAGCAGTAGAATTTACAGCTATATATTTTAATATTTGTCTAGATGGTGAAAATATCTTATTTTATGTTCTGTTACCTATTATTATGGACTGGCTGTTTTTCCCTGAACTAGGCAAAGAGTTTAAGTAAATTTCTGCTCCAGCAGAAAAAGATTTTTTAAATCCTTTGGCATTTCAGACAATTACAAACACAAATGCAAACAAAACCAATCATTGCAGAATCTCAGTGCCACAATGACCCCCACACCTAAAGACTAGAAAGTCACTTCAGTGTAAGAGGCGTTTGCAAAGACTATGCACCATGTAAGTCCCATTTAAACCTAAGTGGGACTTAATAATGCAGATGGCTTGTGCTGAGCCCCCTGTGTAAAGGTGGATTTCACTCCTGGTTCACAAAAGAGGTTTGCCTTGTGCTAAGGAGGGAGAAGAGCTAGTCCCTCAATCCATACACTGAGTATCACAGCCTCAAGGAAGAACTATCAGTAAGGAGTGTTTGTCCAGCATAGCCAGTTAGTATATAGGCTTCAGTTGTCAAAATGCAGCAGGCAGTGACACACACTCCTCCTTTTCAGAGCTATGGAAGAATATAGATCGCTGCACTTTACATCCTTAGGTACACTTTGTTTCCTGAGCTTTGGATCAGGCCCCAGGCTTCAGAGGGAACATGCCATTGTAGTGCATGAGGAAGCAGGACCATTCTGATGAGTGATACTGGGAGACTTTATCTCATGGCTGCTGAGAATTTTGATCTCAGGATATCATCTACTTTATGGAGGGGATATTGCTACATTTGAGGCATGATATAATACTAATGCCCTATGGGAGCAGCTTTCCCCCTCTTTCAGAAAAATGAATGTGGGAGGAGTGTCCAAAGAGGAGGAAACACTCAGGGGTTTCATTAGACAGTTCTGTTGTTCCCCCTCCATAATGATGCGGGGTTTGGCCCAAAGACCCTGCGCATTCCCCAAGGGATTATCAGAAGAAAAGGAGCCAGATCCCCCTTCATTCTTTGAAAAATACTTGCCAGTAACCTTAGGACAGCCCTGGAAACTGACTGGCTTTATGGGATTACCCAGTATGGAGACCTGGATAAGAAACCAGTGTAAGGAGCAAGCAGCCTGAGTGAGTCACTTCAGCTCTCCGGCCTCATCTGTAAACTGTGGATGATGATGATGACATCACCTCTTTCCTAAAGTGCTTTGAGATCAAAGGCTGAAGAGTGCTATATAAGAGCTATGTGTTGCAGAGAAAAGAAAATGTACCGACTGTGAAATAAAAGAGGCATTCAGATTACAAATCTGTACATGCTGCTTCCCTACTATTCAAACTGAAGGAAAGGACTAGGGTTAACATGTGTCCGATTTTCGACAGGAACACCCGGTCGAAAAGTGACTCTGGTGGCTCCAGTTAGCACGACTGACTGGGCCGTTAAAAGTTTGGTCGGTGGTGCAGAGAGGCTACGGCAGGCTCCCTGCCTGCCATGGCTCCACGTTGCTCCTGGAAGCAGTGGCATGTCTTCCTCCAGCTTCTATGCATAGGGGTAGCCAGGGGGCTCCACACTCTTCCCTTGCCCCAAGCACCAGCTCTGCAGCTCCCATTGGCTGGAAACCACAGCCAATGGGAGCTACAGGAGCAGTGCCTGCAGATGTTGCAGCGAGCAGAGATGCTTCACCATGCCTCTGCACAGGAGCCAGATGAGGTGACGTGCTGCTGCTTCCGGGAGCCACCCGGAGCCGGCACCCCTGACGTCTTCCTGTGCCCCAGCCTCCTGCCCCAGCCCTGATTCCTCTCCCACCCTCCAAACCCCTAGATCTCAGCCTGGAGCACCTTCCTGCATCCCAATCCCCTAATCCCCAGTCCCATCCCAAAGCCCGCACCCCAGCCAGAGCGCTCAGCCCCTCCTCCATGTCCCAACCCCCTGCCCTGATCCCCCTCCTGCCCTCCAAACCCCTCGGTTCCAGCCCCACCCCAGAATCTGCACCCCCAGCCAGAGCCCTCACACACCCCTACACCCCAACTCCCAGCCCAGAGCCCGCTCCAACCCTCAGTACCCCTCAGCTCCACCCGAGAGCCCTTTTTTGCGCCCCAAATCCCTCATCCCCAGCCCCATACCAGAGCCCGCACCCCCAGCCAGAGCTCTCACCTCCCTACATCCCAACCCCTTATCCCAGCCAGGTGAAAATTAGCAAGTGAATGAGGGTGGGGAGAGTGAGCAAAAGAGGGAGGGGGAATGGAGTGAGAGGGGCAGGGCCCGAGAGAAGAGGCAGGGCTTCAGGGAAGAGGAGAGGCAAGGGTGTTCGGTTCTGTATGAATAGAAAGTTGGCAAGCCTAGAAGGGACGCCTCTCTGCGGCACCAGGCATCACAGATCAGAGTCAAGGCATCACTGCCTTGTTGGGAGAAGTTTCTTGAACAATACAAACGCAAATAGCATTTTTGGGTTAAGCTACTAAAGCAACTGAAACTACTGGAAATTTTTTAAATCAAGAGGCCTTATGAGGGCTTAATGTAGAGGTAGGAGCTTATTAAGCTAAACTGGTGAAGCATTTCTGTACTTTATTTCATAGTTCACACTCAGGTTGTGCTACTTTAACTATAATAGTACAGTGAAAGTGGTACAACACCTTTAGTGTGGATTCAGTTGCACCAGTATAAAACTGATAAAACTCATATAGCTTCGTCCTGGATGTGAAGAAGAATAAAGTATACTGCTTACGACACCTTTATAACTGTATCCACTCTACAGGTTGTACTACTCTGACTATTTCAGTGCCCCTGACTGAAATAGTTATACTGGTAGATTAGGGTTTACTTTGACTTGCAAACATTTTCTCACATGCTTAGTTTTAACCATGTGACTACTCCTGTTGGTCTCAAAGGGGACTGGTCACATGGTTACTAAGTTAAGCATATATGAAAATGTTTGCGGAATCAGGGTCTTTGTCTGAAATGATTAGCACTGATTATTGGTTAGTCTGTCTCAGCATTCTGAAATAGGAATGCTCTGATGTTTCCAATCACAGGTCTCTTCATAGGGACTTCACAGTCCAACAGAGTGAAAGGGTATAAAAGACTATTTTAAAATATTTAAACAAGCTGATTAAAATGGGAAGACACTTAGCAGGTGAAGAGAACATTGACTGGGAAAACGTGGGAGGAGGAGAGGCAAGTTGGTGAAAAATTGGAACGAGGTGCTCCTGCTTTTACATTTTTGGCCTGGGTGGGTCCTGTAAATCTCACCTAGCCTATTTCCCTAAAGCAGGTCAGAAGCACCAAGATTGACAGATTGGAAACAAATTAGGAGTTTAGAGCCCAGTCTGCTTTCAGGTTAGGATAGAAAGTTAGGGAAATACTTAAGAAGCAAGATCCCATTATTTTTCGTAACCAGATCATATCTAAAATGACATGTCTGAGTTTGCATCAAGCTTTCCAGAAATATTCTGCCCAGATGGAAGATTTCTGGTAGCAAACATGGGTCTCTCTGGACTTGCTTATGTCCATTTACAGAGGATCTAAACAAGATTATTATTGCATGCACAATAGGAGAACATCCACAAAGGATCTGGCTGGAGCTCCCTGATCCTAAGGTTGGCTATTTGGCAGGCTTAGCCCTGTCATAATATACAGGGGATTACCCTAATCTATCTTCCTGGATTATGGCCTTCAATTTGCAATCTGCCACTCAGGGATTGGTAAAGCACAACTCTGCCACAGCATCTGAACTGTCCACAAGGGGGCTGCAGAGAGGTACGAGTAGGAGCTGGAAGAATTGTCTGTAGGCCAGCTAGGGAATCCTTTAGGCTAGGGGAATCTTTTGCTTGGGAAGTTGGCTGCTCTCTGTCCCATTTGCCCCCCCCTTTTAGCAGCAGAAAGGGACCAGACATGGGGAGAGAATCTAGCCTTATAAGTACAAAGAGTATATACTTCTACAGAAATGTGCACAGTACAGGTCAGCGTCAGTATAACATCTGAGGTATATAACAGCTCACAGTTTTCCAATACTTTAAGCACACAGAGAGAGATGTATTGTTGCTTTATGTGTCATAAATTAGCTGAATGAGTGTTAGGATGTGATTTAGCATCTCTTCATTGGAATACAGTCAAGTTAAGAGCCATATTTTCTGTTGAGCCCAAGGAGGGTGCAGGAGAGCAGGGGTGCTATCAGGGAGCTTGCTTCTGCTCCTTTATTCTCTATTTCAGCTCTAGCGCCAATGCAGGTTTGAGCAGCCTGGCTACAGACTGCAAGGAACAATCTAACAATGTACCGTCTGGGAACTGCTGGAGCCCAGTGCACGCCAGCCATTCCCTGCCCCTGTGCTGGGAATAAAGACACAAGAGTCTCCTGTGGGACTCCTCCATACCATAGGATTGCTCAGCAGGGTATTTAAAATGGTTTTCACTCCCTGTACAGCATAAGGGAGAAGAACATGACAGAAAACCTGCTCCCCTAAATTTATTGCAGACTTTAACGGAATGCACTAATTTCTTAACGTGATGTGTCACAAATAACAGAAACAAGGGGCATATTCTCCAGAAGAATCCAATAGCTGAAATATCACAAATAGCTAACAAGAGGGAAGTAGTGCAGGGATTCAAGGAAAGATCATTATAGACTCTGAACAAGTCTGTACTAATGCTACCAGACTACTCTAAGTAGAGTGGAAAAACTTCTAAACTAGGCTACCTGGAAATAGGAAAGCTGGATTCTCACGTGACAGCTCTGATATGATTTGGGACAAAATTAATCCTCAGAGTAAAATTTGAGGAAAATAACCCCCTAAATTCAGAGCAAATAAACTGTGAGGCCGTTGAAGACCATCTTTAGGAACACAGGACTGAAAGGGATCTCTTGGGTCACCAAGTCCTGTCTCCTGCTATCCCAGGCAGCCCTGTCATAATCCCGTTCATAAATAATTTTAACACAAGTTTACTTGTCCTTTATCTTAAATAGCTCATCTCCCTCCTTGGTTTTTGCCCCTCTAATATATTTATAGAAAGCAAACGTATCCCCTCTCAGCCTCCATTTTGCTTGGCTAAACAAGTCGAGCTCTTTTACTCTCTTCTCATAAGAGAGACTTTCCATTCCCCTGATCAGGCGTGTGCACAGTAATTTAAGTTTCACCGCTTTTGGGGGGGCACCTTCTGTGCACCCACTATGGCCTGGGACAGAGAAGCTGTCAGCTTCTGTTGTGAACCCGGGGGCCGGAAGAGTTCAGTGTCCCCACTGATTATTAGGGGGCATGCCCCTGCTTGTTTCCCTCCTTGTGCACATCCTTGCCCCGATCATGGTGGTAGCCCTTCTCTGAACCCATTCCAGTTTAGATACATCTTTCTTGAACATCAATCATCATCATCACATGCGCATACTCTACTGATGACTGTTGCACCAGCAAGAGTGACTACAGCTAATGGCTTCATACCAGGCATCGTAGAGTGAAGTTCCCAGATTTGGCTCAATCCTTCAAATCCACAGATTTCAGGAGTGGCCCCACAGGTGATGACAGGTAGGGTCAGGATGTGCACCCCTTCACCTGTCAATGGAGTGTTTGAGAGCACAGTGTGCTGGATTGTTTTTGTCCATCCTGGCAAGATGGCCGAAGAGCATGCAACGCTGTTTGTGAACACAGCGAGTGACTGAAGAAAGGCCAGATCTCTGTGAATTATCGTATTTTTCAGAAAGCTGAACAATTTGATGCTCAGGATTTGGCACTGACAGTGTCTATGGAATGCTTCCAGCCATTCCAAATCTGCCAGTAAGAGGGATTTGAAAATGAGTGACCAGAATTGTACACGGTATTCCAGATCTTTAAAAAAAAGGACAGCTCAAGACACCGCAGCATTGTTTCTGTTTAATGGTTTGTTCTCATTGTTATGAGAGCGGGGCTCGATATTGCACTGTGATTAGTTTAAAAAATGTCCAATTGAATTATTATAGTACATGAGTCAAATAATATTTGTAAATTCCTCAGAAAGGAAGATCCTCAGAAGATGGGCTATAGCCAACAATTGGAGCAAAACTCACACTTATCTTAACTATTGCTCTGGTCTCCGTTGCTATTGTATCTGAACACCTCACAATCATTAATGTATTTATCCTCATAAAACCTATGTGAGATAGGGAAGTACATTATCCCTAGATTACAGACAGAAAACAGAGAGATGAAGTAACATTCCTAAAATCATTCAGGAAGCTGATGACCAAGCTGGGAACTCAACCTACATCTCTCAAACCCCAGGCTAATTTCCCAACCACTGGAGTATCCTTTGACTTTCTTTAAATAATCAGCATTGCCTGATGTACACAACCCAACAACAAACATGAATTTAGCTGTATAACACGGTGCTTATATCATGCCTTTTGTCTACAGAACTCCAAGAGCTTCACAGATCTGAATTAATTAATCTAATCCCATCCATTTTTGGTGCATATAAAAGAATTATTCCCATAGGAAGACTGACAGAAAGGGGTTAAGTGAGCTGTTCAAGATCAGTCTGTAGCAGAGCGAGGGGGACTCCTGAATCCTCTGTTCCAGCCACAAGAGCAATCTCTAAAGAAACTGGAAATTCCTTTATAATGCGCAGCAGCGAACAGAAGCTAGGAGGGACTCCACTCTTAGTCATAGCAGCAGAGCTGTTTGGACTTGAATCCCAGTCACTCACCTGATTTGCAGCAAAATCAAAAAGTATTGGGTTAGGGTAGAGGCTGGCAGCAACAATAATTGATTTTGCATTCATAGTTGGCATTTGATTGGCTGCCATTCCAGCCTAGTCAGTGCAGGTTGAGGAGTGCAAAGAGTGGAAATGCCACCTAATCAAAATGCAGGATACTGAAAAGATCAAAGAAGCAGAGCACTCCTCAATTCTAATTGATGGAATATGAGACATTAGAGACCAGAGAGCTCACACTTGCAACAAAAGTTGTAATAAGAAAAGAAAATGGCACAGGGGTAATCCATTTTCCTGACAAAGATAATAACGAGAATGGAAAAGGGCAAATGACCTATGCTTATTCCTTTTGTGAGCCCCTTCAGATACAGTCTAGAAAGAACCGAGCACCAGGGGAAAGTAAACCGACTGAGATTACTATTAAAGGAATATGACATCCTGCACAGCTATATGTTCATATATGCCTGCAAACCTGCTGTGTGATAGTTTGGAAAAGAAATAGACATGCTAGCATAGGTGTAATAAAAAAATAAAGATGAGTGTGTGTGACAGTTCTCAGGGCACCCAAGTCTGTAAGTCACCTTGTTACCCCTGAACCTCTAGCGTGTGGGAGTCGTGCCTGTGCCTAGCTGCCTGCCAGCTCCCTAACACTACCCACCTTTCAGCCACTCAAGCGCTCTCCTCAGGTCTGTGTCAGCCCTGTCTTTGACTTGCAGGTTAACAATAGGAGTGTGCACCCCAGTGCCCGAGTCCCTTTGAAGTATTCCCCTGTGGTATCCATCCCCTGACACTGACTACTCACAGAAATTCAAGCTCCTTTGCCCCCAAGGGAGTAGCATACCTCAGTTTACCAATTTTACCTGAAACCACTGCTCCTGCGTTAGCACTTCTAGCAAAACCAAAGAAGGTTTATTTCAGAAAGAACAGATTCAACTCAAAACCAGAGTGAGTGATGGAAGCAAATGGTTACAATACAAAAGAAATCATAAATCACAAACCTGAGCCTATTCTTAATAATCCACTTTCCTGTCTAATAAAGTAGGATTTGCCCTGCAAATTCAATCTTTTGCAGAGCTGGATGGCTTAACAGAAGCTAGGATCCCATTTTTCATGAGCATGCTCCCACCACTCTAGCTGTCTCCCCAGTGAATGGGTCCAGTGTGCCTTTCCTCATCCTGTGTTATACTGAAACAGACTTTTGTCCTAAGTCATCTTCTCAGCAATTTCCTGTCTGTTGTAATGTTCCTTTTTTACCTCCAATTGGTTTTGATTGTTTGCAGTTGTCTCTGATGCTTTGAAATTGAAAATCTTGGAATGGAGTAAAGCTAGAAAACTGAGCCTTGCATTATATTACCAGCCAACCAGAGCATGGTGACAACTCTTGGCTGCTTGAACTGACCATCACTGAAGCTATGTCTACACAACCACAGTAAGTCGACCTAAGTTACGCAACTCCAGCTATATGAATAATGTAGCTGGATTCAACTTAGCTTAGGTTGACTTTCTGCAGTGTCTACACCATGCTGGGTTGATGTGAGACACTCTTCCATCAACTTACCTTACTCCTCTCATTCCCAGTGGAGTACTGGGGTCGACTGCTATCAACTTAGCGAGTCTACATTAGACCGTTAGATCGACCCCTGGTGCATTGATTGCTGGAGCATCAATCCCATGGTAGAGTAGACATAGCCTGAGACATATTATCTCTTTGTGACTAACTTCTGCTCCAAATCCATAAAGCATACTTTCCATGGAGTTATATTCTTCCTACACACATCTCACAATAACTGAACCTTGATAAGTCACAAGCTTTCTGTAGATACCTCACATATTACTTTTTATGCAAGCCATGGGTTTGGTATAATGAGTTTCTCAGATCTGAAGTAAGAGTTGTTTGCAAAGAACAGAGGATCCTTTACCAAGTATCCTCCGTTTCACAGTATGTAAATTTGTTTTAAAGTTATGATGCATTTTTATTCATTTCAGGTGTTGGGCAGGGTTGGGCGCACCTAAGAATATGAGCATACTGAGTTAGACAATGACTATTTAAGAATTAGTTTTCCAAAATGCCTCAAGTAAAAATGTTTTGATAGGGTGAAAGGTTTTTTTAATCTTTGAAGACACTTTTTGCATGTCTGCCATGCAATAGCGCAACTAACTTATAAAGTGAGCATGGGACTGATGTTCCTGTAATCACTCCTGGCTGTATTCTCTGTCTGTGTCTGCAACTGATTCCTGTTTCTTGATGAGAACATGTGTGACTCAACAGAAGGTTTGCACCTGAATCGTGTTCTACAGGATCTGTGGGAACTTCCTGCTGTAGCTTAACCCTTCATAGATTACCTTCCTTAAACAAAAACAACAACAAAATCAACCCACAAGATAGCTAAATAAACAAAATTAACATCTTTATGTTGTTATTATAATATTAACAGGTCTCTTGTCTTTTTGGACATTTTAATAGTCTTCTGCATCTAAAGCACCGTAACTTTAGGCATGTCCATCTTTGTAACAACCTATTCAATCTCTTTCATATAATCCAAACCAAGATCAAAGCATGAAGATGTTTGTTCTTCTGGTATATCTCCTATCACTTTACTTTTCTTTCTTAGCTCCTCATTTATTTCTCAGCTATGTTCTGAAATATCTTTAGGAGAGTTTACAATTCTTTCATTAAATGTTTCCACTTGCTGTGATCATTGCATGTATAAGATGACATTTCTTTAATCACTGTACTTCATGGTTGAAAGTGTGTTTTAGTGGAGACTAACGAAAACAATATTCCACTTTACCAAGTTCTACACTTTTAAAAACTTTCCAAATATTTGATAGACTTTATCCCTTAAAATTCCCCAAAATGTATATAAGGATCCAAATAAGATATTGCTTTGAGATGCTAAAATCCAATTTTCTATTTGTAGAAGAGCTCGGCCGACGCTCGTCCCTCCGCAGGGCTGTGGGGTATCCCACCGCCTCGCACTAGGTCACTCTGGGCCTAAGCCCTGGGTCAGGGCGGGCCAGTAAACAAACCATCAGGAGCTCGGGCCCTTAAGCAGAGGCTGAGCCAAGTGTTCAATGTGAGCCCTGGCCCTAGGTCAGGACAGGGCAGCAAACACACAGTCAAGAGTTCTGGCTTCTGAGTGTCTGGCGCAAGGGGGAAACGGCCACCCATGAGTAGGGTGGCAGGGGGGACGCAGGCCCACTTGCTCCACTGCATTCCAGCCCGGGGCCCTGGCAGTGGCAGAAGACTCGCTGCTGCGTCAGCGGGGATCCTGACGGCAACACACTGACATTGGTTCTGGCCCTGCTGCGGCCAGGCCAGGGTTGGCTTTCCCCGGGCTACTTCTGGACTCCTCCTCATAAGGTACCTGTGTTTGGCTGGCGTCCTCGGCAGTTTCCAGGACCATCGTTTCCTCCAGGTAACTAGTAAAGGGTAGGCGTGGCTCCTCCTCATGGCTGGCGAGGGGTAGGCGCGGCTCCTTCTCCGGGTAGCTGGCGAGGGGTAGGCGAGGCTCCTCCTCGGGGTAGCTGGTGAGGGTGTAGGCGCGGTTCCTCTCTGGGGTAGCTGGCAAGGGATAGGCTCTGCTGGCCCGGCCTGTCCTCAGGATGGCCGCGCTTTGTCGGCATTCCAGAACCCGGAGTTAGGCCACAGGCGTCTGGCCTCTCCGGCGGCTGGCCTTCAATTGAGCTTTGCAGTGGGGCTTTTCTACTTCCTGTCCTGCGCCATGACCTCTGGGAGGGCGGGCGCAGGACCCACTGGCTCCGCCCATGGTGCTAGGGGAGGCTCGTCCCTCAGCGGGGCTGTGGCGAATCCCACTGCCTTGCTACGGTATGCAAGAGGTCCAATTTCAATATGATAAAATACTAACTCATACAATAACAATGTTCCCTATAAAACAATTACTTACATTTTATTTACTGTAGAACACACTGCTCCATGGAGGCAGAGTCTGGAATCAGAATCTGCAAGCCCTGGCCACAGGTTAAACCCTCAGAATCCACAACAAACTGTCCCCTGGGCTGGCCATGCCAGACCAAAGGGCAAACAAAAGAAACCCTGAAACTAACTCCACAACAACCACAAAACAAAACTAACACAAAAAAAACCAAACCCCACTTCCCTGTAACAGAGAACAGCAAAGCACATTCTATCTCAGCCTCCCTCAATCCTCACTGAGAGAGAATGACTCTGTAATCCAGTGGTTAGGCACCCCCTTGGGCAAGCGGAGCCCTGTGGACCAATCCTTCTGCTCCAATAACTCTTTCATTATTTATCCAGAGTGGAACAGCTTCAATGGGAGAGACTGAGAGAGCCCCACATCAGAATATCCGTTAGCTCTTCAGAGGTGGGTGACCCTGGTTCAAATACATTTTGCCTCCTCTGGTAGAGGGGGAAGTTTAACCGGGTCCTACATATCCTATGCAAGTGGTATTCCTACCACTGGGCTAAGTCATAAGGTTGGTACTGCAACCTCCTCCTCAATTTTGAATGGAATCCAATACAGTAATCGGCTTCTGAGCTCACCTACTGGTCTGGGAGCAGCACATGACTTGGGTGGCTGAATGCCTATATCCCCTTGTTTCTGGATTGTTCTGCGGCTTAGATGGGTGATAGACATCTGGACACCTAGGCCGAGGAGGCAGCAGTGCGCATGCTCAGAGGCAAAAACTTAGGCACTGAGGGAACATTTACTTTGAAAACTAAGGAGTCAAGGGAGTTTAGGCACCTACAGGGTTTGGTATGAGTTTTGGGGATTGCAGTGGAGCCAAAACTGGGATTTAGGTGCCCAAATCTGGGGTTTAGGTATTTAAGTAACTTTGTGGATCTGGGCCAATGTATTTAGCCCATGACCCCAAGCCTCTGGAAAAAAATGGAAAAGAATCTATTGACTTTAGTGGGTTTTGAACTAGGCCTTCAATAAACAATGAATAAAATCACAGTATACATCTCACAACATATTTCCTTTACAGAATAAATGAAGAGGACAAAGTTAATGTTGGGTACATAGTCTGGGAGTATGAATGGGGTGAGGTTAATGTGAGAGATGAATAAATCTGTGATAGCAGGGAACTGGCTGGCTCCTTTACAATCAACAGTAATACTTACTACTAATGCCTTGCTCTTGTATAGCACTTTTCGGCAGTAAAGCTGGGGTGTTGAGTAAGACAGCTAATTAGTCTGGGCTGCATTTCTCCATCTGTAAAATAGAGATAATAATGTTTCCTTACTGTCCACCTGGCTTGTTGATTTAGACTGCACATTCCTTGCAGCAGGGCCTGTCTCTTATTGTGCGTTTACAGCACTTAGCACAATGGGAACTTTTTATGGTTGGAGCTTCTACATGTATTGTAATATAAAAATAATTAATTATTATTTGTATTGTCACGTTGTCTATGAACCCCAGTCATGGACCAAGACCCCACTGTGCTAGATACTGTACAAGCACAGAAAAAAATAATAATTTGCATCTCAGAATGAATAATGCACGTGAGAGTCTCAGCTATTCTGCAGGCATACAGAATATTGGCATTGTTTAGGATGAATAGAGTTTTAACAGGTAAAACGTGCACCAGTTTCAGGAAAGGAATGTGCCTTCTCCCTGGTATTTTCAAAAGCTGCAGACTCTAACCCTGTGCTTTTGCTACAAATGCTTCAAAGTGATCTTCACCACCAGGTGGTGCTGCTGCATCTTGCCATCCTTTCCTAGGCGTGGTCAACACTAGTAAGTTATTTCAGAATTAGCCAAGTTAATTTGGAAAAAAAATATCCATCCACATGACCAGACCAGCTTTTCGATTTAAACAGTTCTTTAATCCAATTTCTGTACTCCACCTCAGCAAGTGGACCAGCGCTTAAATCGAGATCACAATCTCGGATTAAAGGTATTGTGGACACAATTCGATGTTATTGGCCTCTGGGAGTTATCTCAGAATGCTCCCTTGTGACCGCTCTGGAGAACACTTTCAACTCTGATGCACCAGCCAGGTGGGCAGGAAAAGTCCCGGGAACTTTTGAATTTAATTTCCTGTTTGGTCACCATCAGGTGACCATCAGCACAGTCCATCATCACAGGCGACCATGCAGAGTCCACCATCTCAAGAGATCATACAGTCCCGGATTTGCAGACGAGCTCCAGCATGGTCCAAACGGGAGGTACTGGATCTCGTCGCATGTCGGGGAGACTAATCTGTTATGGCAGAACTACGTTCCAAAAAAAGGAACACAAATACGTACGCTAAAGTCTCCAGGGCCATGATGGAAAGAGGCTACTTCAGGGACACAGAGCAGTGTCATACAAAAATCAAGGAGCTCAGGCAAGTGTACCAAAAAGCCAGGGAGCCAAATGGGTGCTCTGGGTCACAGTCCCATACATTCCGCTTCTATCGTGAGCTGCATGCTATTATGGGGGGTGATGCCACCACTACTCCACAACTGTCCTTGGACACCTGCAAGGGGGGAGTTGCATGGAGCGAGGAGGGTGAGTTATTGGAGGATGAAGAGGAGGAGGAGGGGACAGTGCACAGGCAGCAAGTGAGGAATTCGTTTTCCCCCCTAGCCAGTAACTGTTCTTAACGCTGGAGCCAATAGCCTCCCCCGCACTCCCAAGGTGAGTGCTCAGACCATGTCCTTGGAGAAGGTACTTCTGGTGAGTGAGAGCCTGATCAAAGCCATGCAGTGGGGGACAGGGGACAAGCCAGCCACTCTGAGCTGTTTGCGTTTAGTTTAAAGGGCTCATCCCTGCTCAGAGCCTCATCAGAGCCACGTGGTGGGCGCGGGGGGGAGAGGGGAGGGAGAGGAGAGGTGTGTGAAGCGATCATCCCAGAAAGTCCACAGTTGCTCCTTTTATATGGCAAACCCACCAGGCATTGCTTGCTATGGAAAAGGGGGCCCAGCAGTCTGAAAACATTTAAATGAATGCAGAAGAAGCAGAACCCCACATGGCCCTAGTGCTTACCATAGACTTTAAGGTCAGAAGGGACCATTATGATCATCTAGTCTGACCTCCTGCACAATGCAGGCCATAGAATCTCACCCACTCACTCCTGTAATAAACCTCTAACCTATGTCTGAGTTATTGAAGTCCTCAAATTGTGGTTTGAAGACCTCAAGCTGCAGAGAATCATCTAGCAAGTGACCTGTGCCCCATGCTGCAGAGGAAGGTGAAAAACCTCCAGAGCCTCTGCCAATCTGCCCTGGTGCCCTGGAGAAAAATTCCTTCCCAACCCCAAAATATGGCGATCAGCTAAACCCGGAGACCATGTGGGCAAGACTCACGCGCGGCAGTACCCGGGAAGAATCTCTCTGTAGTAGGCTCAGATCCCAGATCCACATCTAACATCCACCATCACGACGCACTGGGCATCACTTAACACCTGCTGATAATCAGAACTCAATTGCACCAAAATTAACATTGGCCCAAAATTCAGGACCTATCCATCATACCATGCCCCTCCATAAACTATCCAACGCTTAGTTTTTAAAGCCAGATATGTCTTTTGCCGCCCCTACTTCCCCTTGGAAGGCTGCTTCAGAACTTGTCACTCCACTGAAATGGTTAGAAACCTTATTCTAATTTCAGCTTAAAAAAACTTCCTAGTGTCCCCAGTTTATATCCATTTGTTCTTGTTGTCCACATTGGTAAACTTAAATAGTGTCCTCTCTGCTCCCTAATTATTTATCGGCCTGCTGATATACTTTATAAAGAATCAAGTCACCCTCCCTGGTGTATTCCTCTGATATATTTATAGAGACCAATCATATCTCCCCTCAGCCTTCTTTTGGTTAGGCTAAACAAGCCAAGCTCTTTGAGTCTTCTTTCATAAGACAGGTTTTCCATTCCTCGGATCATCCTAGTTAGCCCTTCTCTGAACCTGTTCCAGTTTGAATTTTTCCTTCTTAAAATGGGAGACCAGAACTGCACACAGTATTCCAGATTAGGTCTCACCAGTGCTTTGTATAATGGTACTAACACCTCCTTATCTCTACTGAAATACATTGCCTGATGCATCCCAGGACCGCATTAGCTTTTTTTCACAACCACATCACATTGGCAGCTCATTGTCATCCCCTGATCAACCGATACACCAAGGTCCTTCTCCTCCTCTGTTACTTCCAACTGATTCCTCCCTATCTTAACAATAGTTCTGGTTATTAATCCCTAAATGCATGACCTTGCACTTTTTGCTATTAAATTTCATCCTGTTACTATTACTCCAGTTTACAACGTCATCCAAATCTTCCTGTATGATATCCCGGTCATCCTCTGTATTGGCAATACCTTCCAGCTTTGTGTCATCCGCAAACTTTATTAGCATATTCCCACCTTTTGTGCCAAGGTCAGTAATAAAAAGATTAAATAAGATTGGTCCCAAAACCGATCCCTGAGGAACTCCACTAGTAACCTCCTTCCAGCCTGAAAGTTTACCTTTCAGTACGACCCGTTGTATTCTCCCCTTTAACCAGTTCCTTATCCACCTTTCAATTTTCATATTGATCCCCATCTTTTCCAATTTAACTAATAATTCCCCACGTGGAACTGTATCAAATGTCTTACTGAAATCGAGGTAAATTAGATGCACCATGGCTGCCTGGAAGCTGAATTCTCTTGCCTGGATGTGTGTGATGGCTTACTCACACCAAAGCGGCATGCACTTCAGTATAAGAGGCAAGATGCTAACTTGTACAGAAAGAACATGTGCTGTGTACTATGAATTGCCTGTTTCACTAAGAAAGAGTGTCCCTTTTGTTCTCTGAAATGTATCTTTTAAAATACTACCCTCTTTTTTTCTCCTCCCACAGGTGCAAATGTTTCAATGCAGCCCTTATCTACTCTGTCCCAAAGGCTGGTCCAGATTAGAAAGTGGAAAAAAATGAACTCGGGAGAACATGTTTGCTGAGCTCATGCAGTCCTTCTGCACTGATAGGACCCAGTTGAATGCGTGGAGGCAAATAATTGCGGAGTCTCATAAAGCATTACAGGAACACGAAGAGAGGAGGGACACGTGCAATGAGAGCAGGCAAGATGCTATGGTCAAGCTTATGGAGGAGCAAACTGACATGCTGTGCTGTATGGTGGATCTAATGCAGGAAAGGCAGCAAGACCACAAACTGATGCTGCAGCCCCTATACAAATGCCCTTCCTCCTCCCCAAGTTCCATAGCCTCCTCACCCAGATGCCCAAGAATATGAGTGGGGAGGCTATGAGGACCCACACACTCAACCCCAGAGAATTGCCCAAGCAGCAGAAAGCTGGCATAAGTGAACTTTTTATTTGGTTTCCGGATGTGTCCTTCCCTCCTCCTCCACCCCCCCAACCCAATACCCCCCCTTACCCCCAGTCTACCTTCTGATTTCTCTCAATGTGTTGTGCAACAAATAATAAAGAATGGTTTTTAAACAACTGTGACTTTATTTCCTTTCATATATATAGGGGGTGGGTAACTGCAGGAGAAACAAACACATCTGTCACACTGTACCCTGGACAATCATGAAACTGGCTTTCAAAGCTTCTCTGATGTGCAGCACGCCCTGCTGCGCTCTTCTAGTCTCCCTGTTATCTGGCTGTGCGAAATTGACCACCAGGCGAGTTGCCTCAACCTCCCACCCCACCATAAACGTCTCCCCCTTGCTCTCACAGATATTGTGGAGCACAAAACAAACAGCAATTACAATTGGAATATTGGTTGTGCTGAGATCTAATCGAGTCAGTAAACTGTGCCAGCGTGCTTTCAAACGTCCAAAAGCACATTCTACCACCATTCTGCACTTGATCAGCCTATAGTTGAACTGCTCCTTACTACAGTCCAGGATGCCTGTGTACAACTTCATGAGCCATGGCATTAAGGGGTAGGCTGGGACCCCGAGAATAACTACAGGCATTTCAACATCCCCAACATTCTGGTCTGGGAAGTAAGTCCCTTCCTTCAGCTGTTCAAACAGACCGGAGTTCCTGAAGATGCGAGCGTCATGCACCTTTCCCGGCCATCCCATGATGATGTCGGTGAAACATCCCTTGTAATCCACCACTGCTTGCAGCACCATGGAAAAGTACCCCTTGTGGTTTATGTACTGGCTGCCCTGGTGTGCCGGGACCAAGATGGGGATATGCGTTCCATCTATTACCCCGCCACAGTTAGGGAAACCCAGCGCATTAAAGCCATCCACAGTGGTCTGCACATTTCCCAAAGTCACTACCCTTGATAGCAGCTGGTCAATGATTGTGTTGGCTACTTGCAGCACAGCAGGCACCACAGTAGATTTGCCCACCCCAAACTGATTCCCGACTGATGGGTAGCTGTCGGCCATTGCAAGCTTCCACAGTGCTATGGCCACTCGCTTCTCAACTGTGAGAACTGTTCTCATTTTGGTGTCTTTTTGCTTCAGGGCAGGGGACAGAAAGTCACAAAGTTCCATGAAAATCGCCTTATGCATACAAAAGTTTTGCAGGCACTGGGAATCATCCCAGACCTGCAATACTATGCGGTCCCACCAGTCTGTGCTTGTTTCCTGGGCCCAGAGCCGGTGTTCCACGGCATGAACCTGGCCCAACGTCGCCATGATCTCCCATCCACCACATGCCGTGCTTCTAGGAATGTCTGTGTCATGTCCTCATCAGTATAGTAATTGTGCTGTTGTGGCTTCCTAGCCCAATTTTGCAGGTACTGCACATACTGCTGGATAATGCGCAAGGTATTTACAATGGTCAAAACTGCAGTGGAGATCTGAGCGGGCTCCATGCTTGCCATGCTATGGCGCCTGCACAGGTAATCCTGGAAAAAGGGCGTGAAATGTAGGAGAGCTGTTCAGTTCAAGATGCCAATGAAAGGCAGGAAATGGTTGTCTTCTGTAGCTTTCATGGAAACAGGAAGCTCGCTAGAGCTGCAAGAGCGAGAGAGCAGAGTTTGCAGCAGAAGCTGTGCAGCTCAGTTCACGATGGCCCCAAAACAGAGAGAAAAGGTTGCCTTCTGTAGCTTCCGTGGAAGCCCAGTACTGACAACATGAAGAAATTTGCTAGTGCTGCAAGAGCAGGAGAGCAGAGTTTGCGGCGGAAACTGTGCTGCTCAGTTCATGGTCATTAGCTGCAAAAAAATATTTCTGAATATATTATTCAGCCAAAACTTTGAAACCATTTTTCAGTTCTGGCTCTGAGACCAAGGGGCAAATTTAGAAGTGCCATAAACAGTCATGTAAGCCACTCTACTGAGGGCATGAAACAGTGTGATTATAGCTTAAATACTAAGGACAAGATGTGCCTAAAGTTAGGTTCTTAGTAAAATGTACGCACCAAGTTGTATAGCCTGATTTTCAGAGGTATTGTGAACCCGCAATACCAATTGATTCCAATAGAAGCAAATGGGACTCAACTCTGAATTTCCAACCTTCCAAGTATTCAAGACATTTAGATGTAGTCCCTAAAATGTCATTTGAAATGTATTGTGAATGTAGGTGAATCTTAAACTGAAACTCTAACACATTCTTCCTATTATCTATTCAAAGTAAATGTAACAGAGCGAAAGGATAATGGAATGTGACAGAACCCTTTAGTCAGAGATTCTGTGAGGAAAATTGAAACTGCTTGGCTTTTCACACCCTTTTGCAATAGCTGTTGAGCGGTAAGGCAATGCCAGGGATTAGTGGAAGATTTTCTGTTGCTGCTGAAACATCACTATTTTGATGTATTAAAAGCAGCCTGTTGCTTCATGATTGATTCTCAGCCACAACCTACCTGGGATGTGAAAAAGGATAGTAGCAGTGAGGGAGGGAAGTCTCTAAAGAGTTGGTGGGAAACCCAGGCAAGTGATGGCAAGGAATCCAACCAGAGGATGAATACTTTTTCTTTCCTAGAAACCTTGCCAATGATCTAAACCTCCACCCTGTCTGTATTTATACTGCAGCCAAGCAGAGCTCTGGTGCAGTGAAGAGGGAAAGGTCTGTTAGAGAACCTGTAGCTAGTCTCTGATTCTCAGCTGCCCAGTGTGGGGAACCAGACCCAACCCCACGGGACAGGAGCTGCTGCTACTCGGTGAGTGAAGGGTGGGCTTGTTCTCCAGCCCTGTGTAAAAATTCAAGTTGTATACCTCCTTTAGGGTGACCAGATGTCTCAGTTTTATAAGGACAGTTCTGATTTCTGGGTCTTTTTCTTATATAGGCTCCTATTACCCCCCACTCTCATCCCAATTTTTCACATTTGCAGTGTGGTCACCTTAACCTCCTTTTGTCAATTGCATAATATGCTTGAAAAGGTGCCATACATATTCTTAAAGGCTGCCAGGAGGGTGTTTTTCCCCACTCTACCTTCCTTCTTCTGTATTAGCTCTGCCACTGGTGCAAAGTGTTCGTGGTGGATCGGCGAATATATGTATATGTATGATACAGCCAATTAGAAAACAAGTGAGAAATTAACATTTTATTTTTATTTTTCCTAGCAAATCTGAGATTAATTTAGAAATGTTTGAGCAATAGATTCTGGCAGATAACCACAAGAGGAAAAACTGATTGAAAGATAAAAGATCACATTCTGTGCAGCCAAACAAGATACAGAAGAGGTGGGAACAAAGGCATTTTGGTTAAAAACAAATAGAAACAGGAATCTCTATTTATCTAGCACTATGAAACAGAATATAGATTCATAGACTCTAGGACTGGAAGGGACCTCGAGAGGTCATCGAGTCCAGTCCCCTGCCCTCAGGGCAGGACCAAATACTGTCTAGACCATCCCTGATAGACATTTATCTAACCTGCCCTTAAATATCTCCAGAGATGGAGATTCCACAACCTCCCTAGGCAATTTATTCCAGTGTTTAACTACCCTGACAGTTAGGAACTTTTTCCTAATGTCCAACCTAAATCTCCCTTGCTGCAGTTTAAGCCCATTGCTTCTTGTTCTATCATTAGAGGCTAAGGTGAACAAGTTTTCTCCCTCCTCCTGATGATACCCTTTTAAATACCTGAAAACTGCTATCATGTCCCCTCTCAGTCTTCTCTTTTCCAAACTAAATAAACCCAATTCTTTCAGCCTTCCTTCATAGGTCATGTTCTCAAGACCTTTAATCATTCTTGTTGCTCTTCTCTGGACCCTCTCCAATTTCTCCACATCTTTCTTGAAATGCGGTGCCCAGAACTGGACACAATACTCCAGTTGAGGCCTAACCAGCGCAGAGTAGAGCGGAAGAATGACTTCTCGTGTCTTGTTTACAACGTACCTGTTAATGCATCCCAGAATCACGTTTGCTTTTTTTGCAACAGTATCACACTGTTGACTCATATTTAGCTTGTGGTCCACTATGACCCCTAGATCTCTTTCTGCCATACTCCTTCCTAGACAGTCTCTTCCCATTCTGTATGTGTGAAACTGATTGTTCCTTCCTAAGTGGAGCACTTTGCATTTGTCTTTATTGAACTTCATTCGGTTTACCTCAGACCATTTCTCCAATTTGTCTAGATCATTTTGAATTTTGACCCTGTCCTCCAAAGCAGTTGCAATCCCTCCCAGTTTGGCATCGTCTGCAAACCTAATAAGCGTACTTTCTGTACGAACATCTAAGTCATTGATGAAGATATTGAACAGAGCTGGAAAGCTTACATTGGTGTAAGAATATGGTTCGAGGATAAGCTACACAAAGTCCTGAGAAAAAAGCAGATGAGAGGATATTAGATTGAGGAAAGAAATTTCAACATGACCAGAGATGCTCTTATGATTTGCAAGATAAATTAGTTATAAAACATGACAACCTGTGAGGTAGACGGTGACAAAAGATCTCACTAAGGCTGGAACTGGAAATGCAGGCAATAGCCTGCAAAGAGCTGCAGACTTTTTCCAAGCAGCTCAAGCATTTTATTAACAAAATCATGACAAAAATGTTGCACCATCGGTGACATCAAGCACAGGGATTCAAAGCCAGGATGAAAACCAACCATTAAGGGTGACAAGAGGAAAAATATCTGGGGGTATTGGAGCAGTTGTGGGTTTTAGAAAGGATACAAGTGGCTTAAGAGCAGAACTAACACAATTGCTCACAGTAGATATTATGGAGAAAAGAAATCCAAAGAAAGTTTATAGTCTCTAACTTAGGCAGGAGGAAGATATAGCTCTCTTATCAGTCAATTAATTGCATTCTATACAAAATGTCCATGTGATACTACCTGCATTTTTTCTTATCCTTTCATTTTTTCTTAGAAACAGGTATCCTTATCAGTCCCCAGTACATTGCTCCAAGATATGTAGGTTGGATCCAATTAAAAATGATACAGTTAAAAAAGGATTGCACCTGAGTAACTGTATTATAGCCATTTCTTAATTATAATCTCCTTTATAAAATCTCACAAATTTCAGGAGTTGAATTTTATTCTACTCTAAAAGGCGTATGGCTGCTTGCATTATATCAAAGAGAGATGATAATTTTTTTCTGTAGAAATTCCTAAGCACATGAATGTGAGGAGATTATTAAAATGTCTTTTCTTAGAAAGAATTTCCTTTCAGGTTCACCCAAAAATGTGCCCATATTTGTAATTTAATCAAACCAATTATGTATGCCTGGTCATGTGTATATGAACATTCTAAGGGTCTGTTCCAAATCCTACAGAAGTCAATATGAGTCTGTCCATTGACTTAAATGGGCTTTGGATCAGGATTTATGTTCCAAATTATAATCCCACTGAAAGCAAAGCAAATTCCCATTGATTTCCTTGAGGCTGAATCTGGCTCTAACTGTACAGCGGAAAAAGAAAAGGCTTATATACCATTGTAAGGACCTAAGCAGAACAAAATGTGAATCATTGTTTTCTCTAAAACTTTTATCTGTAAGACAAATTCATTATACAAAACTGACTTTTCAAGTAGCCATGTTATAAACACAAAGTCCATAAACACACATACCCAGGCTTAAATAATTTGCAAGTGAATGCAACCAACGCCTGCCAGAGAAAATGTTAGGCTAATCAAATTAATTGATATTTTGCAATCATATTAAAAAATGCAAAATATTATTTCATTTAATTTTATATATATGTATTTGTTTCCACTGTAACAAATCCATGACTACCTAGGAACTTCATCCTGACACAACTCTGTACATCATGGCTCCTCAGAATTTTATGCAAACAACAAGAATAGAACCCAGATCCTCCTGCTCCAAAAGTGCAGGCTTCTATCATTTGAGTTGGAGAAGAATTTCTTTTAGCTGTTAACAGTATAGGACTTATGACACAGACTTGGGTAGCCTCTCAGCATTGAGCCCAACCTTTCCTAAAATTCAGAACTGCTGCTCCTTGTTCTCCCAGTCAGGGCTATTGGAACCAAGTGTAAGGTCCCAGCTGGTGACAATCAACTACCCTAGGAAGCAGCATCTCTTCTCACTTCACTTCTGACTCTACCATGTGCAGCAATGAGAAATCACAGCATCACTCTCTGGCATTTACATATTAGCTTGTACACCCCTGAGAAGGCTGCTACATGCAGGGCACTGCAGAGTGTAAGTGTGTGAAATTGGATAGGCTTGTGTTTTTTCATACACCATTTTCCCATTCTTTATTCTCCTCAATTTACAATCAGCCGTCTGACCCAAAGTGTGGTGTCAAACAAACCAAGGTGCTCCAAGCAAAACTAGTATACTTTAGCATTCTCTCTGGCACAGCTGGGTCTGAATTCACACCCAGATTTTGAACCCTACTCCACCAAGTGTGGGCATGTATAAACTTGGTGTTCCAGTTTGGCCCATTATAACTAAGCTCTTCAAAAGTGGATTCCCAACAGCGTGAATGAGAGAAAGGATGGTTTTATGACCTGTAAATCTGGTATAATAGTTCTATGCCACCCTGCTCACTGCTTCTAATGCAGAAAGTGTGGCTATGGGAAACCTGGGTATGGGCAAGTCTTCCTTAAAACTCACTGATCCATATAATGGCCCTTTATGTCTATTAGCATTATTTCTCCAGGAACAGGACTAGCAGACAGCAAAGTCAAGATTAGAGGAATGCAAAGGGCATCTTTTCAACCCTGGAGCTGTGCTGTGCACTTCTCAACTACAGCTGAGATTTGGGCCATTAACTTTTGTTGTAAGGATAACAAATGTGAAGTGCCTCATCTGTGAAACTAAACATAGCCACTGTGAGAGCCATAAAGGAAACCAACACATTCACATTTCCCTACACTGCATCAGCCAGTTCTTGCCTTTTCTCAGGAACAGCTCTTCCTTCCTAAGCTAGTCTGTACAGAATGACAAAACATTGAAAAATTTCTTCCTCTAGAAACTTAATGGGTCACATTTTACATTAATGTAAATGGATGTAAGTATAATGAAGTCAGTTGAGTTGTACCATTTAGACTAGGGCTGAATTTAGTCCCTAAATGTACCTCCAAAAGTCCACCATCAACAACAGAAAAGAAACAAATTTTCACGTCAGTAACACATCTATGAACAAGTACATCAGGTACAGTAGCAATGGATTTCACCCTCAGTGCTAAATGTTGAATTGCTTTTATGTTTCCCTTCTCTCCCACTAACATGAGCATGGCGTGGAGCTTATTGATTTAAAGCTACATCAACATGAAATGTGTTGGTGACTAACTGTGAAATGAGATTTCCCATTGCGCTTACTAAGCAAAATCCACTCTTACTTATTCAATTGCCATCCAACATGGAACTCTGAACATAGATTTGAGGAAGGCATGTTTCTTTTTCAATTATTTATGAGAAAAATCTAAAAATAATAATTATAATAATCATAAAACAAACACAAAAAGGCCCAGAGGCTACAAAAAGGAATATGTGATATTAAAAAAAAATCAATTCGTTAAAAAGGAGTTCAACACCATTTTCACACACTGTGTTTCTCAAAGCTCTCTGTCAAATAACAAACGTCAGAGCCTGCGTAATTGTTAAATGTGACTATTCTTCAAGGACACAACAGAAGCATTATTTTTAGCCCTTAGGAGCAGCCAGGATTGTTTATGGGATCAATTATCTTTTGTTCTATCAAGAAATGCAAAGAAATGTACTGGGTAATATTACAGGCAGTTAAAAGAGGGTTGCACTTAGAAATATGAACAAAAAAAGCACTGCTAATGAAATGAAATCAATTACCTACAAGCAATTGATAGCAACAACATCAACAAAAAAGTAATATTGAAAGAATGAGATCTCTATAGAAATGTCTCTTGAAATGTGAAAACGAACCCGGTGGTGCCCATCTGTATTTCAGAATTCCCCCACACAACTGTCCTGTTTGTTTGAATAATGTGAAAAATGCAAAGTAATGCACATTGGAAAACATAATCCCAACTATACACATAAAATGATGGGGTCTAAATTAGTTGTTACCACTCAAGAAAAAGATCTTGGAATCACTGTGGATAGTTCTCTGAAAACATCCATTCAATGTGCAGTAGCAGTCAAAAAAGTGAACAGAATGTTGGCATAATTAAGAAAGGGATAGAAAATAAGACAGAAAATATCACATCGCCTCTATATAAATCACTGGTACGCCCACATCTTGAATACTGAGTGCAGATGTGGTCACCCCATCTCAAAAAAGATATATTGGAATTGGGAAAGCTTCAGAAAAGGGCAACAAAATGATTAGGGCTATGGAACAGCTGCTGTCTGAGGAGAGATTAATAAGACTGGGACTTTTCAGCTTGGAAAAGAGATGACTAAAGGGGGATATGACAAAGGTCTATAAAATCATGACTGGTGTGGAGAAAGTAAATAAGGAAGTGTTATTTACTCCTTCTCATAACACACAAACTAGGGGCCACCACGTGAAATTAATAGGCAGCAGTTTAAAACAAACAAAGGGAAGTATTTCTTCACACAATGCACAGTCAACCTGTGGAACTCTTTGCCAGAGGATGTTGTGAAGGCCAAGATTATAACAGGGTTAAAAAAAGAGCTAGAAAAGTTCATGGAGGATAGGTCCATCAATGGCTTTAGGCAGGATGGGCAGGCATGGTGTCCCTAGCCTCTGTTTGCCAGAAGCTGGGAATGGGCAACCTGGATCACTTGATGATTGCCTGTTCTGTTCATTCCCTCTGGGGCACCTGGCATTGCCCACTGATGGAAGACAGGATACTGGGCTAGGTGGACCCAGTATGGCTGTTCTTATGTTCTTATGTAAATTTAAGGCTAAATTGTGACTTTGGGGAGAGACCTGAGCAAGGAGCTTTGCATAAATCAGCTCAGGAATAACCCCAGGAGGCACTGTGACTCAGACAATTCATCCCTTTCTTCCTCCTTGGCTCTGGGGAGAGAGACTGGGGTTAGATATTGTTACGGACCTAAAACAACAAATTGACACACCTCAGCACAGGCTCAGATGTGCCAGCCATCAAGTAGACAAGACTGTATGCATTGCCCACCCCTTCCCATCTACTGCCACACTGTGGGTCAGGAAGGAATTCTCCCCCCAGGTCAGATTAGCTGTGATCGTGGGGTGGGGTGGTGGGGGTGTCTCTTTCCTCTGCAGTATAGGGTGTGAATCACTTGCCAGGATCACTTATTTATATCACAATTAATTCCTTGCTGCTGCTGGAGCCTCTGGTACTGGTGCACCACAGTCCCTGCTAGTCTCAGTCTGTGGCACGGTGAAACAAAGGCACATTGACAGAGGGCCCCCTGTTCTTTGCAAACAACTCTTGTCTCAGATCTAACAGACTCAGTACATCAAATGCATTGCTTACAGGGTATTTATCCATAAAGGGTAACATGGAAGGTATCTGCAGCTTATCACTCTTCATAACCATGGCATGATGTATGCACAGGTGATATTTAAGGAATAATGTAACTATATTGTCCTTTATGCCCTTATGGTCTTAGGGTTCATGGAGTCACCAGGGAGTGATATTACTCGGTGACAGCCTATTCATGCAGCAGGGAGTTGCAGGCCCTCCCTGGTTAGGCCATGATGTAATGCCAGGCTCAATCGTCTGCAATTGCCCATCACAGAATAGTCGAAGACAACTGAAAACAATCAAAATCACTTGGAGGTAAAAAAAAAAAAAGAATATTTTACCCCACCGGCGATGGTCCTGGCTATGAATAAAGACAAAAGACTGTTTCAGCATAACGCAGAGTGGAGAGAGGCACTCTGCATCCATTCACTGAGGCTCTGTCTACATCGTCACTTTTCTCGTTAAAACTTTTGTCACTCAGGGGTGTGAAAAACCACACCCTTAAATGACAAACATTTTAGTGACAAAAACTGCTGGTGTGGACAGCAATTCGTCAGCAGGAGCTGCGCTCACATTGATAAATCTACTCCCTCATTGGGGGTGGTTTTATTGTGTCACTGAGAGAGCTCTCTCCCGGCAACAAAGAGCAGCTACACTGAGCATCTTACAATGATGTGGCTGCAGCAGCACAGCCGCATCGTTGTAAGGTGCACAGTGTAGACGTAGCTTGAGAGGCCATTCTGTGGAGCGGGTTGTTTACAAGAAAGTTTGGATCCTTGTTCCCATGAAACCAGCCAGCTCTGCGCCAGACTGAGGGGAAAAAACCTACTTTATTAGATATTATTAGTTACCTTCCCAAGTGTAGACCCTAGTTTGCCTTTTACGGTTTTGTTTTGTTTTGTAAGTATTTGTTTCCATCACTCGCTTTTGTTCCTAGTTTAATCTCTATTTTTCTTTAAATAAACCTACATTTGTTCACTGTAAGTGCTCACAAGTGTGGTGTGTTATACAGCAGTGGTGGTTTAAGTTTGAACCAGTTGACTGCGGTACACTGCTCCTTTGGAGCCAGTGGAGCTGGGATCTCTGTGAGTAGCCAGTGTCAGGGGGTGGATATCACGGAGTCATGCTTCAAAGGGACTTAGGGGCTGGGGTGCACCTATTAACCTGTAAGGCACAGACAGAGCTGGCATAGCCCAGAGGAGAGCGCTTGAGTGGCTAGTAAGCTGGTGATGTCAGGAAGCTGACACTCAGTTACTACAGGCAAGTCTGACTCACAGTCCTGGGCAGGGGCAGATCTATGTATTTTGCCGCCCCAAGCACGGCGGTCAGGCGGCAAGGTGACTCACAGTCCTGGGCAGGGGCAGATCTATGTATTTTGCCGCCCCAAGCACGGCGGTCAGGCGGCTTTCAGCGGCTTGCCTGTGGGAGGTCTGCTGGTAATGCGGATTCGGTAGCATGCCTGCGGGAGGTCCGCTGGTCCCACGCCTTCGGCGTACCTGCCTCCGAATTGCCGCTGAAGCTGCTGGACCGGTGGACCTCCTGCAGGCATGCCGCCAAAGGCAGCCTGACTGCTGCCCTCACGGCGACTGCAAGGCTGCCTCCCGCAGCTTGTCACCCCAGACACGTGCTTGGTACGTTGGTGCCTGGAGCCGCCCCTGGACCTGGATAGCCTGAGAACCATCACAGATACATAATATTTGAGTCTCCTGGGTGCTTTAATACTCTGGTCAAAGTCGGGTTATTGGGTGTAGTGTGCGGGTGCTGGGTGGTATTCGTGGTCTGTGATGTGCTGGAATTCAGACTAGATGATCTAGTGGTCCCTTTTGACCTTGGACTCTGCGACCTGCTCTGAGCAAACATGCACCACACATTTCTTCATACGCATCCAGTCGCATGACTGGATAGCCCTGGCAGGAGGAGAAAGCGTAAGGGATCTTGTTCCCTTTTATTCCTTTGTGTGTGTGTGTGCAGGCCCACTCACAATCCTGCCCGTGGTGACCCAAATAGTCCTCTACCTCCTAGTAAACCTCACTTTAATAGAACACCAGCAGTTTTTCTCATTTACTAAAGGGCTATAACCAGGGTTGAAAGTAAATTAAGGGACTTACTGGTACACAGGGCCGGGGTCCTGCGCAGGGGGTGGGGCCTCAACCGGAAGAGGCAGCCTCAACCAGAGGGGGTGGGTCCTTTAAATCCCCAGGCCCTTTAAATCATGGGCTCTGCCTGCAGTAGCTGCAGCTGGGAGCCCCAGGCCCTTTAAATCACCGCCAGAGCCCATGGTAGTGATAACTGCAGCCGGGAGCCCTGAGCGTCTGGTGGCAATTTAAACTGCCGGACTGGGGAAGCTGCTCCCTGTGGGTACGGTTGGCTGTGGTACTGGCTTTTGCCAGTACGCCGTACCATACCATACCGGCTTACTTTTACCTCTGGCTATAATTTTTATTTTTTACGTGGTCGTTTGAAAGAGCAGAAAAGTTCATTAAGGTTTTATGTTTATTTTAAAAATCTCTCTCTGAATATGTATCAGAAAAGGATCAGTTACAGCACTCCACAAAAGGGAAAGTAATATGGAGTTTGTGAAACAAATCAACAGGATTAGAAAGCTAAGGGAAAGGATGAGAAAATTTTATTGCTCATTTGCATTTCTCTAGAGATCAGTCTTTAAATTTGAGTGAATCATTGTCAATAAAACATATTCAGACTTTCCCCTGGGCTTGACTTTGCAGTCCATGGATAACCCCTACTGAAATCAGTGGGAACTCTGGCTGCACCGGAAATGGATATTAATAATTATTTATTAATTGTTATTAGCAATTACTTTTCCAGTAGAATTGATGTCAGTGGAGATACACAGATTTACACAAGTTTAAAATCTATTTCCTAAACTTGATATATCGGTGCACACCCGTGTTTCCTTGTGTTTTCATTTTTACTCTGCAGAAATAAGCTATGTAACCCTTCTACCAGCAACTAAGGCCTGGTTCAATCCGCTTTGGGGTCCTTTTCTAAAATAAAAGAAACTATGGGTTGAGCCCTCACCCAGAGCTGTGGGGTCTGGCACCTTTCTAGGTACTTCTTTCTCACTCAAGTTGGCAACACCGGTGATCATGGTAGAACAGTGGTTCCCAAACTTTAACAACTCGCGAACGCCTTTCACTAAAATGTCAAGTCTTGTGAACCCCCTTGTAAAAATGAATATTTCCAGGGATTTTCTCCCTTACCTCAGCATAAATTATAAAAGCAGAGATCTTGGCAACATAAAATTTGTTTTTATGACATTCTTATTACACACTATTTATTATTTATCATTACAGTATTTTTATTACATTCTGAAAACGACAATACTCTTCCAAGATTTCACCTGTTATAAGAGAAGGCTGCTATCAGAGGCGCCAGTAGAAAAGGGGGGGGGTTATGGGGGCCGCCAGAAAAAAAAGGGGAGGACCTGCAGGAGAGTGCGCCGACATGGAGGCGGCACCTGACCCTCATCGCCTCCTGTACTGGCACCTCTGCCTCCTGTGTTTCATCAGGGAGTATCAGATGTGAAACAGCATGAAGGTATTTAAAAAGCCAGCTCAAAGAGTTCCTCCTACACAAGCATTCAGGTCTTGAGCAGCCTCAGGCAAACAATGCACATTACAACAAAGCTTAAACTTGTTCTTCATAATAATTTAAAAACAACACTAGCAGCCTATTTAATTTTAAAAACAGCAAAAAATATTCACCTCTCTTTGCATTTCTTATAAGGCATCTTGAAGTTTAAATCTCCTCAGTGAGATAGATATGCTTGTTTTAATCTGCTTAGCTCTTGGAAGTCTCCAAGGCTCCGGGCTGCTGGTCCTGTGCTGCCCAGGGTTCCTATGGACAACTCTGTCTACCACTAGGGATTTTTTTCCCGAGAACCCCCTGTAACATTTTGTGAACCCCAGTTTGGGAAACACTGTGGTAGAACAAAGAACTGAAGTCTCCTATTTTCTGAAACCAGAGAACTGGTTTTATACTTGTAGCACTTATAGGCCCCAACAGAGATCTGGGTCCTATTGTGTTAGGCACTGTACAACACGTAGCGGGAGACAAACCAGGCACTAAAGCGCTTAACCTGCTACATTGACAAGACAAAAGGTGGAGAGAGGAAACAAACAGCAAATAGAGATGAAGTGACTTGTCCTTACAACAGGTCTGTGGCAAAGCTGGGACTTGAATCCAAGTCTCACAACACCCAGGCCAGCACCCTATCCATGAGACCATAACTCCTCCTACACTAGTAAAGGACTAGAGAATACATTAGAACTGTGAGAGCATGGGGGCACCTGCCCCTCAGCAGCAAGCTTGTTTCTTTGCAAGTTCAAGTTTGTTGGCCAAGAAAGAGCTTAATTAAATCCAACAAAGAATAAAGGAAAGAAAAAAAATAGGGCAGCAAGAAATGTGTATATGTATTTGACACACAATTAATCATTCTAGCAGGAACATATTTAATCTAACAAAGACAAGTCACAGCTGAAAGGCCAAGGGGGGAATTAACATGGAAACTGAACTAACCCATCTTCCTGCAGAAAAAACGTAAGGCGCATGGGAAGGACAGTGTGAAGAAGGTTGTACTGGTGCTGCACAAGTGCTGTTACCCTAGCGTGTTCTACCATGAACGGAATGAATTAAAGAATGGAAAGTTATGGGGAACCTCAAAATCTGGAGTTCCGGTTAGGTTAAACACCCAAAATGGACTAGGACAAAGGTGGCAAGAAAAAAGACATAATGGAGCCAATAGGTTAGATAGAGTTGAGAGGCGCACAAGTGAGATAAGGAGCCCAGGGTTTTAATGACCATGGGCCTAACAATTCCTATAGTATTGTTGTCCTCCAAGTATCTGTGTATTTTATGTTCTTTGCTGAGTGACTGAAATCAGGGCATACTCTGAAAGCTGCTGCCTAAAGATGCTCACAACTGACGTTCTTAAGAAAAACCTAAACCATCAAGTTGAGAGAGCGTGAAGAACATGTCGTATGTGTGAATTTGTAATCTCTCACCCTGCTTTTAAACATTAGCTGATTTGCCAGGGATAATAAAAGCAGGGGAAAGCCTTGCAAGGCAAGCCACACATTTGGTTGATAAACTCTGATAAAATGTAAGCATTGGTGCTGTGTGATTGTTGTTAGGATCATAGGACATGGCATGCTGGATCAGACCAATATCCTGTCTCAGCCAGGAGCCAATATCGCATGCTTCAAAGGAAGGATCACCTGCCTATAGAGACAGTTTCTTCCAAACTCCCTCTGTTAGTGTAACTGTGGATGCTCTCGTTATCCACATAAAGGTCTAGTCTTTGTCTGAATCCTGCTAAACTCTGGTGATATCTTGTGGTAATGAGTTTCACAGGTCAGTTGCACATTGTCATGAAAGTATTTCTTTTGCTTTTCAATATAATTGAATGTCCTCCTACAGAGGACAAATAGGAGCACAGACTAGAGCTGCGGGAAAGATGGCCTTGTGGTTAAGGTTTTCGATTGGGAGCCAGGATAGAGGGGTTCAATTTTTGGCTCTGCTGCAGGTTTCTTATGTGATTTTTGGCAAGTCTCTTACTGTGCCTTAATAATCAAATTCTCTTGTATTTGTTTTGATGTGTTTGGCTATTTGTTAATCAGTTGGGTACCAATATATTAGGATTTTCTAGATTCCTTGTGCCTTTACTTCCAGACTGGATTGCTTTCCTTTGAAGATCCCTTGAAAAGTTTAGCTAGTGCAAAATGCAGCTTGCTTATTGGTGTTTCACCTTTGGTGCATATTACCCCCTCACTCCATATGCTGCCCCTGGTTTCTCACTGATTTCTTCTGGGCTCTATATGGTTTGGGTTGTGTATGTTTTAGAGACAGCTTCTCTCTTTAATCAGACTAGCCTTAGATTTGGCTGTCAGAATGCTGATGTTAGGCATTCTGAGAATACACTTTTCCCTTGGTTTGACAGAACCTAATGCTGTTGACCATTGGGTCACATGGTAAGGCCTGTCTATGTAGTCAGGATTTTTCTGAAGGGGAAGTCTGGGAGTTTGTAGTGGAGGAGTTATTAATGCACATCTAATAATACTTGTTTTGTTTCATGTATTCAAATAGAGATCATGATAGGCACATGATAGGACTAGAAAAAGGCAAATATAGAACCAATCTATAAAAAGGGAAATAAGGACAACCCGGGGAATTACAGACCAGTCAGCTTAATTTCAGTAGCCGAAAAGATAATGGAACAAATAAGAAAGCAATTAATTTGCAAACACCTAGAAGATATAAAGGTGATAAGTAACAGTCAGCATGGACTTGTCAAGAACAAATTGTGTCAAACCAACCTAACAGCTTTCTTTGACAGGGTAACAAGCCTTGTGAATGGGGAGAAGCAGTAGATGTAGTATATCTTGACTTTAGTTAGGCCTTTGATACTATCTCTCATGACCTTCTCACAAACAAACTAGGGAAATACAGCCTAGATGGAGCTAATATAAGATGGGTACATAACTAGTTAGAAAACCAGTCCCAGAGTGTAGTTTATCAATGGTTCACAGTCATGCTGGAAGGGCATAACGAGTGGGGTCCCACAGGGATCAGTTCTGAGTCTGGTTCTATTCAGTATTTTCACCAATTATTTAGATAATGGCATAGAGAGTACACTTATAAAGTTTGCGGATGATGGCAAGCTGCAAATTGGAGGATAGGATTATAATTCAAAATGATCTGGAGAAACTGGAGAAATAGTCTGAAGTAAATAGGATGAAAATCAATAAGGACAAATGCAAAGTACTCCATTTAGGAAGGAACAATCAGTTGCACACATACGAAATGGGAAGTGACTGCCTAGGAAAGAGTAATGCAGAAAAGGATCTGAAGGTCTTAGCAGATCACAAGCTAAATATGAGTCAACAGTGTAACACTGTTGTAAAACAAGAGAACATCCTTCTGCAATGTATTAGCAGGAGTGCTGTAAGCAAGACACGAAAAGTAATTCTGCTCTGCTCCACGCTGATTAGCCCTCAACTGTAGTATTGTGTTCAATTCTGGGCACCACATTTCAGGAAAGAAACTGGAGAAAGTCCAGAGAAGAGCAACAAAACTGATTAAATGTTTGAAAACATTTAAGGAATGTTTACATTTAAGGAAACATTTGTTTGAAAACATTTAAGGAATGTTTGAAAACATTTAAGGAAGATTGAAAACAAATGGGTTTGTTTAGTCTGGAGAAGAAAAGACTGAGAGGGGACATGATAACAGTTTTCAAGTACATAAAATGTTGTTACAGGGAAGATGGAGAAAAATCGTTCTCATTAACCTCCGAGGAAAGGACAAGAAGCAGTGAGCTTAAATTGCAGCAAGGGAGGTTTAGTTTGGACATTAGGAAAAGCTTCCTATCTGTCAGTGTGGTTAAGCACTGGAATAAGTTGCCTGGGGAGGTTGCGGAATCTCCATCATTGGAGATTTTTAAGAGCAGGTTAGGCAAACTCCTGTCAGGGATGGTCTAGATCAGGCAACCTATGGCATGGGTGCTGAAGGCGGCACACAAGCTGATTTTCAGTGATACTCACACTGCCCTGGTTCTGGCCACTGGTCGGGGGTGCTCTGCATTTTAATTTAATTTTAAATGAAGCTTCTTAAATATTTTAAAAACCTTATTTACTTTACATACAACAATAGTTTAGTTATATATTATAGACATAGAAAGAGACCTTCTAAAAACATTAAAATGTATTACTGGCACATAAAACCTTAAATTAGAGTGAATAAATGAAGACTCGGCACACCGCTTCTGAAAGGTTGTCGACTCCTGGTCTAGATCAGTGGTTGTCAACCCATTTACCATTGTGGCCCACAATGTGTTATGTGGGCCGCATCCAATGCTAACTGTATGGACCTGACGATGTCACATGGGCTGTAGCTGTGTACTGATTGAGCTGCAAGTGGCCCATGGGCTGAACGTTCATATCCACGGGTCTAGATAATACTTAGTCCTGCCAGTCCTATGATTGTATGATTTTTATAAATTAGAGGAAGGGGGGCTGATTTTTCACAGAGCTGGGCAGCTGAAATGAATTCTAACAGAGTTTGACTCTTCAAATGCCTACATTTGGCTCTGAATAAAGAAACACCACTCATCTTGAAGGAGGTGCAGATTTCAAACATCCAGAGCATTCCTGGCATGATGGCTAGCCAGGTTAACAAAAATCAGGTTTGTGCATAGTGCGCTGGTAATGTTGTGCTACATTTAAATTGTCTAAAGGAATCTGTGCTGAATATATTGATTCCAATGAAGAAAGCTGCGGCCCTTGGCGGTAACTGCTGTTATGCTTGGGCAGAATTGCAGTGCCCAAAAATGAACTTCCTTCCTAAACTGCTAGGCCAATTACAAATGATTCCACTTCTATTTGAAGAGAGGATTCCAATTAAATTAATTGCTGTTTTCCACTTTCTTTCATTTGCTCGAGACTAAACTATAAAGAAACTTCCTCTGTGCAATCTAAAGAAAGAGGAGGCAAAGGTTTCTAAGACACGGCACACCACAATATATGTAGGACTGTAGTTTTTTTCAATTAGGACTAGGATTGTTCTGAGGGACCTTACATTTACACTGCCTCAAAGTGAAATTTTCAATAAAGTTGGGTAGATTTGGGATCTGGCCATGAGTCCAAACGAAGCTCACTAACTCACACGAATCAAAACCAATTAGCTTGATTCTGACATCGAGTTACACTGCAGTAAACCTACAGTCATTCAATTGCAGAACCAGGCCTATTGACTGTAGTGAACTTGACCTCAGAAGAGTCAGTCTGAATTTACACCAGCATGACTGTGATCACACAATGCAGCCCAGTGTTTGATGAACCAGTGCAAACCAAAATGGATCCATTTTGTGCACAGATGTGGCTGCTGGACTTTAACATGGTCAAACATATTACTCATTTCAAAAGCAAAATGTTGGGGGTTGTTGATTTTTAATAATGAGCTCTTCAGTAAAAAATAGATTAAAGATAGATTTGGGTGGAGAATGTAAAATTCTTCTGCAGAATTCATATCTACTGTTAATGCATATTTACTTCATTGTACAAGTCCTGACTGAACAGAAAGAACTTTTTCAAAAATTTATTTAATTGTTTGGCTGCAGTCCTTTGGATCAGTTTTTAAGGGGCAAAATCACCCAGTATAGATGGAGATTGCACAGTCTTTCCCTAAATCCTGTAGTGAGGTTGTGAAAGGAAGGTAGGATCCAGCACTCGTACACGGTGCCATCACACCTTTGAGTGACACAAAGAAAGATTATGAATCCCCAACAATGGGGATCTCATTATTCTATTATTTCTGTTCATTGTAAATTATTAGAATTGATCATGCTTGAGGAAAACAGGTAATGTAATGTCATTTTAAGAAAACGTACATTTGTCCAATTTTTTAAAGCACTTTGTTTCTAATGGAAAGTTGTGTGAAATACAAAACAAAAGTTTTCACCCGCACTAACTCAGGGATGTGGGGCCACTGTCATCTCCTGGGATGTGTCTCTCACCAGATTTCTTGGACAGGAGGAGAAAAGTGGCTGTTGGGTTAACCGCAGTTAGTGCAGTTATGCATAGTTGTGTATTACAGTCACAGGAAGGCTGAACAATGAACATAACAGTGCAGCACTCAGGACTGGATGAGCTTACAGATCAAATCTTTACAGTCAGGTGATTTATAGGCTCATGGTTCATGGTTTGCTTGTGTAGGTTAAGTGATTCTTTGTTTAAAGGATCTGAAAGTCTGACTCGCTGTGAGTATTAAGATATTATCAAGACACTTTGCAGCTGAAGACCTGTTTGGCACAAAGACCACATTTGATCAATACTAATCACTTCCTTTAATGGACACTATAATTCATAGTGGCAACTGTGAGAACATGCACTGTAGCAAACAGTTCAATCCATATTGCTTTTGGGGAAACAGCTTTAGTTGGAAACTGCAGGTCAGGAGACCTTGATTCTCCTTCAAGTTCTACCACTGACCTTGACATAGTCTGTGCCTTCATCTTCTGATCTGTAAAATGAGATAATTATGTATACGGTAAGTGCATTCAAGATGATCTCTCCTGACAGTGGGAACAAATTGGTTGCAGGACTGATAGCACAGCACTCTCCAGCTAAGAATTTGCCCCATTCACAGATTTTTAGAATCCAAAGCCAGAGGGACCATTGAAATCATCTAGTCTGACCACCTGTGTAACATAGGCTATAGAACTTCCCCATAATTGTTCCTGGAGCATGGCTTTTAGAAAAGTCCAATCTTGATTTAAACAATAAGAAGTCTGGTGGCACCTTAAAGACTAACAGATTTATTTGGGCATTAGCTTTCATGGGTACAGACTAACACGGCTACCCCTCTGATACTTCACAATCTTGATTTAGAAGTTGTCAGTGATGGAGAATCCCCCACGTCCATTGATAAATTGTTCCAATGTTCAATCACCCTTGCCATCAACAATGTATGCCTTAATTCCAATCTGAATATGTCTCTTAACTTGCAGCCATTGGATCATGTTATATCTCACTCTGCTAGACTGAAGAGCCCATTATCAAGTGTAACCCCCAAGGAGCTTACCTAGATGCCATGGTCTCTGTGTGCTAGTAGCTCAGGTGGAGAAACACTGACCCTGTGAGGAAGGCAGGCCAAAGGCAGACTCAGAATCTGCTAGGCAACCAAGAGGGAGTGAGGAGAGACACTGTTTCAAGCAACAGGAGCCCTGCCAGCTTGGGGGAGGATAGCAGGCCTGGCTAGATGGCCACCAGGAGAGAGGCAGTGTCTGAGAGAAAGGGGGAGGGATAGAGTCAAGTTACTGAAAAGCAAAAACCTGTGAAGAAGAGCTAGCCTGACCAACAAGGAAGGTCATAGGTGAGATCCTCCCCTGGGAGTGCTGTGAGAGGGGAGAAGCCATTTTGGAGAAGTCTGGAGCCAGCCACTGAAAGAGAGGGACTTGCTGCGAGTGAGCTCCTGAGTCCCAGGGTGCATGCAGGGATCCACATGAGAACTGGCCTCTGGGGACCCGGAAGCAACAGCCCTCAGATTCTTCTTTTTCCTGTTCAGGGTGACTCTCAGTTTATAAAGTTTTGCTGGGAAAACTCCCCACCCAGCCAGGGTAAGTTAGCCCTCCAATTCTCTAGATATATCAGTTACCACATGGCAAGTTCTGCTCTGGTAGCTAGCTCAGAGCTGCGTGTCTGTTGAGAATGTATGTGAGCTCTAGGGGAGGTGATTGGGAGATAGGACGCTTGCATTCCTTTGTGGTGAGGGGAAATCTTGGGACCAGAAGCAGCCTGACTCCTGCACAAAGAGGATCCCTGCCAGCTGCAATTGTCAGTCACCTGGCTGAGGAGTCCAGATCCATGTCTGAACCTGGGGATCATTCACAAAGTTGTGAATGAACCACCTCTTAGTGAGATAGTCAGGGAAACTGTTTGACAGACCCCCTATTCCACGAACTGTGTCCTCAAGCCAGGGGTAGGAGTTTGGGGATTTTATTGCCTGCTGCCTATTACACCTGTGGAGAACCTTATCCCACATATGAGTTTTTGGCCCGTATTGAACCAAGTCAGCAATCTTGCTTATTGCTGCTACAGAAGATATCGTTGTCACAGGTCATCAAGGGCACATATGAAGTATATGTATCAATGGGACACTAAATTTTACTTGTGCTCTATCAGGTCACAAGACAGGGGAAATTCATGGGCATTATCAGCATGGGCACTGGTGACCGCGAGAGTAGTGTTTTACCCTGTTATGTCATATTTACTTTCCGAGTAATATAATTAATGTGATGAATATATTGTATATGGTTGTGTTATTTCTTGGTAGTCTCCACTATCTGACAAGTAAGTGGAGGTTAGAAATTTCCTTCCAAGCTGCCTTGGTGATCCTGCCAGGTAGGAGTGAGGGTGGGTGGAGGCACCACCAAATACATTCATATGGGATGAAAATAAGGATGTTACACCCTGCTGAGCTGGAGGCAGGATCCAGATTCATAGATTGTAGGGCTGGAAGGGACCATGAGAGGTCATCAAGTCCAGTCCCCTGCCCTCATGGCAGAACCAAATACTATCTAGACCATCCCTGATAGACATTTATCTAACCTACTCTTAAATATGTCCAGAGATGGTGATTCCGCAACCTCCTGAGGCAATTTATTCCAGTGTTTAACAACCCTGACAGTTAGGAACTTTTTCCTAATGTCACTAACTCCCTTGCTGCACTTTAAGCCATGGCTTCTTGTTCCTATCCTTAGAGGCTAAGATGAACAAGTTCTCCCTCCTCCTTATGACACCCTTTTAGATACCTGAAAACTGCTAGCATTCCCCTCTCAGTCTTCTTCTTTTCAAACTAAACAAACCAATTCTTTCAGCCTTCCTTCACAGGTCAGTTCTCTTAGCCTTAATCATTCTTGTTGCTCTTCTCTGGACCCTTCCAATTTCTCACATCTTCTTGAATGCGGTGCCAGAACTGGACACAATGCTCCAATTGAGGCCAACCAGCGCAGGTAGAGGGAAGAATGACTTTCTCATGTACTTGCCACAATACACCTGTTAATGCATCCCAGAATCACGTTTGCTTTTTTTGCAACAGCATCACACTGTTGACTCATATTTAGCTTGTGGACCACTATTACCCCTAGATCCCTTTCTGCCATACTCTTTCCTAGACAGTCTCTTCCCATTCTGTATGTGTGAAACTGATTTTTCCTTCCCAAGTGGAGCACTTTGCATTTGTCTTTATTAAACTTCATCTGGTTTACCTCAGACCATTTCTCCAATTTGTCAGATTATTTTGAATTCTGACCCTATCCTCCAAAGCAGTTGCAATCCCTTCAAGTTTGGTATCATCTGCAACCCAGCCCTGTCGATTAAAACCCATAGGGAGATTGACATTAAAGGAAGTAATGGGGTTGATATGAGCACTACACAAATATTTGTTCCCCACATAGCTACTTATAAATTAAGTCACCTCTTAACCTTTTCTTGGTTAAGATGAACAGAGCGAACTTCTTGAGGAAGGAAGTCTTTGAAGCCCTAGCAGAAATCCAAGCTAGCACCTGTTACATTTAATCACACCCATCCAAGAGCTTTAACAGTATCTGGGGTCTCTGCTACAGGGGCAGCTCTAGACATTTCGCTGCCCCAAGCACAGCGGCATGCCGCGGGGGGTGCTCTGCTGGTTGCCGGTCCCGTGGCTCCAGTGGACCTCCCACAGGTATGCCTGTGGAGGGTCCGCTGGTCCTGCGGCTCCACCGAAGCTGCGGGACCAACGGACCCTCCGCAAACATGTCGCCGAAGGCTGCCTGCCTGCCGCCATCCGAGCGACCGGTGGAGCATCCCCAGTGGCATGCCGCCCCAAGCACGCGCTTCACATGCTGGGGCCTGGAGTCACCCCTGCTTTGCTAACAGAGGATGTCTTCTGAAGGAAAACAAAATCCACTTCCAACCGATAAGCAAGCACTAGTCCACCAATAATTAGGAAAGCATCATTCAGTACTAGTGATCTTGCAAACTTTCACTCAGCACCCACCGCCCCATTTCTAAGGAAGCTAGTTGAAAAGTCAATGAATAGCTGTCATCTTCTCCACCTATCCACTACCTATGTCCTGGATCCTGCTTGTTTGTGTTTTAGGCTAGGACATGGGATGTAGCTAGCTTCTATCTCACTGATGGATGGATAACATCTTATCCATGGAAAAGAGGCAAATGTACTGTGACATTCCTCATTGGCACCCACGGTGGTGAGGCAAGTCACCACCATTTACCCTTAGCATAAAACAGACTTGTTTGTGCTTGATGTGGATCACCTCCCTGAAACCACCAATCCCTGGCAACACAAGCACTGATTTCTAGGTGTCTGCAGGCCTCACTCTCTCTGTCCAGGTAGCAATAGGCACACACAAAGCTCCAAGCCTCAGAGCATTCCCTGCAGCATCCATCACCTTATCCACTGAACAGTCACAAAATTACCAGGCCTATTGTTCCTAGATCAGTGGTCGTGGGTCACCAGTGTGGTCAGATGTTGAGAGATGTTTGGCTGTATGTGAGTGCTTTCTTTGTGTGCTGCCCCACCCCTGCACAGACTTCACAGACAGCTGACACATCAGACCTCGAGCAAACTGCCCAAAGACCACAAGATCCATTAAGGGACAAAGGCACTTAGCCAGGTTTATTGTCAATGAACCATGGTACTACTATCCCGCATACTCAACCCTCCAGTGAGGTCACTTTAAAGTCACTTCCTGTTCAGAATAGTAAATGAATAAAAACAAAGGAAATTAATGCAAATGAACTGAGTTCACAGGCAAAAGGAAAGGAATGGTTCCTTCACAAGGTGTGTCAGCACCTATTTGTCTCTCAGAGAGGGTCTATTAAACAGCAGTCAGCTGGAAAGCTCCTGTTTCAGTTATCCCTCTCTTCAGGGGCTGAGCACTGAAGGTCTTCTCTCCTCCCTGGTCTGCCATCAACTGAGCTGGAACTCTCCCTCTTAAGGTGTGATGGGGCGGAGCTACCTGAGCCCACATTAGCTCATTAACCCCACATTGTCCAGTGTGGGATGTGTATATGCCATCACATGCTTGAAAACAAAACTGATTCAGTGTTAACAGTGTAAAATTGTTTAGACTTTCAATATATTAAGAAACAGTTTTATACGCAGGCCAAAAATAGGAGCCTAAAATGAGGCCCCTAAGCCCACATGGAGCACATAAAATTAGGATCAGAAAACCTAAATTATGGGAGGGCTTGAAAGGAAGAATTTTATTACTCTTAGGGACTACCTCACTTCTGTCTTATGGCCTCCTTACTTCTCACTACTGTTTAAATTAAAGCAAGCCACTTGACATTCAGGGTCTGCCTACTTCATTCTCCATAATTTGAGCACTGGGTAAGATTTTCAGAAGTACCTAAGAGTATGTCTACTCAGCAAAGAAAAACCCACAGTTAGCTCATGCAAGGAAGCCAACTTGGGGGTTGAGGGCTGTTTCATTGCTGTGTAGACTTCCTGGCTTGGGCTGGAGCCTGAGCTCTGGGACCTTCCCCTCCTGCAGGGTGCTAGAGCTTGTGCACCTGCCTGAGCCCAGAAGTCTACACAGGAATAAAACATCCCAATAGCCTGAGCTCCGTGAGCCCAAATTGGCTGGCACGGACCAGCTGCGGGTTTTTTTTTTTTGCTGTGTAGACATACCCTAAGTGACTGCGGAGCACAAGTCTTATTGACTTTGTATTGCAAGCCCTCCTGGAGGACTGTACTCTGATGCAAGCATTTCAGCTTTCTTGACTTGTGAAAGTTCAATATATTGGTAGTTGAAGTTGATTGCAAATAGAGAGTAGGCTGTTTGCTTAACCATTTTGTGTCTTGTTGTGCTATTCTCACTGTAAGGGTGTAAGTGAGGCACTAGACTTGTCTTTTTCAGCATAGATAAGTATTTTAAGTGTGAAGCTTCTTAGATAAAAATCTCTACATGTAACCTGCAATTCTACTAACAGCTAGGCAACTAATTAAAGAAACAAGTAAAAAGTATCCATGTTAGCAATTTAAGAATATAAAATAGGAAGAAAATAAAGAATTAGCATCAATAAAAATCTGATTTAAACAGAAAAAGATCTTTTTAAATCATGATTTAAAGTAAAAATATGAATTTATTTGTTTAAATCACGAATTTCATCTCCTTTGCATTTTGTGCTGGGCTGTACACTTCCTGCTTTTCTGGTCCCATGCCTCTTTGGTGGATGTTGTATCTTCCATTATTTGCACAACAATAATCACAAGGGCACAGCTAGGTCCCAGATAACCATGTTTACTAAATAGACCCAAAATGCCAAACTTAACTACAGTTGTATTGCTGCTCTGGCTGGTTTCTGGCAGGTTCTAAAACAGAGAACACCGGGGAACAGTACTATAGGGCTCACAGTGTTTAAAGGGATACTACCTAATTCCTATATGCTACAGTGGGTCCTCTGCCACTTCTGAGTCTGTAATGGACACACTACGACTGGCCTTTGACCAATATTGACCTTGAGATCTCTTGTATTGGCTTCACCACTGTGAAAAATCCTATTTTCTCCTATCCTCTGTATTCCAGTGGTGGGGGAGGGAGAGCGAATTATGAGGACTTGAAGCTGAAAGAGAGATGTGGATGGGATCCTAGAAGCAAAATAAGACTTTGTTCCTGGAAGTTATAGAGAGATAGCAACTTAAAAACACCGAGAGATAGCACAGGTCATGAAGAGGGCACCTCTATAAAAAGTAAGCCAAATCCTATAAACATATCCAAGAGATCTGTTATTTATTAATTATTATTATATTACAGTAATATAGAGGCCCTATCATTCACTGTACAAATACACAGCGAGAGACAGCCTTGCCTCAAAGCATATGTCTACAGGGCAGTTTGACAGCCCTGCTGCCCGAGCCCCACTAGCCCAAGTCAGCTGACCCAGATCAGACACAGCTGTGCCATGAGTCTTCGATTGCCGTGTAGGCGTATCTAAAGAGTTAGACAAGGTAAGACTATGATACTGCAACTGACTGCATGTAAATGCAACACTTTGCAGTCAATTAGCATTGATGCTGAAATATCCTAGATTTAAGCTTAGGAGCTCCATCAAGATAAACTTGCTACTAGTCTGGAATTTTTAAAATTGTGACACAAAATTAGAACACAATAGACCCAAGTCATTTATCTGAAGAAGAAAAGCCCCAATATATTTTTTTAAATTGAAATCTCCAGATTCCCACATCATAACGAAAAGATAATGGATTAGCTAAAGCAGGGAAACAGCAAGCCTAGAAGAGGAGCATCCTTAGCACAAAGGGTCTGAAGAATACAATTTCTCGTATGAATGGCTTCTTTAGAACAAAAGAAGAGTTATTATTTGGCTTATGAAAGCCTTCAAAGTACATATTTCCCCTAGGACACATTGGAAAGGTTTGTAACCTTGGAGTTAAATGGATTTTACCATCAGTTGGCCAAGATTCAAATTAGTATAGTCTTGGGATCACCTTCATTTAATGCCTATTATAATTTGTCTGTGGTTTGTTTTTGTGCATAATTGCTTATCTTTGATGTACAGTAGTTATAAAATTAATTTAATTGCAGTGTGCAATTTTTCCCCAGTTCTAATGAACCCTGGTGCATAATAAAGAATGTATTTGGTTTTAACAACATGGTGTTTGTTCTCTTGTATTCCCTGAAAAATGAATATATTTTACCAATATGTTGTATAATTGTGGTGATTTTAGACACAGCAGGGCATAAAACAAAATAATCTTTTGTTTCCCTGCCAAATGTATGCTTTTTCTACTAGTTACAATTAAAACTATCAAAGGGGCTGTGAAGGGGTTTCCATCAAAGATGCTAGTTATGGCAGAGATTTTTGCCAGCACCCAGAAGCAATCTTATTTTGTATTGCACAATGACACCCTCAGTACAATGGACTATTGTCCTGTGAGAATAGGGTGACCAGACAGCAAATGTGAAAAATTGGGACAGGGGGTGGGGGGTAATAGGAGCCTATATACGAAAAAGACCCAAAAATCAGGACTGTTCCTATAAAATCGGGACATCTGGTCACTCTATGTGAGAACTGTGAATCCATGAATATTTCTGCAAGCCAGCCTAGGTGAGGAAATATAATCATATCTCAATGATGTCTTAATTCAAAATCATGCAACTAGAGTTATCTGATCTACATTGGAACTCATCAAGGTGGTTCTTGAGAGGGGACATAGTCCATGATTAGTCATTTCTTCTCAAGTCATTAGGGAATAATGGAAGTTGATGACATAGACTGCAATGGTTAAAGATGAACACAGATCAGAACACTGGGTCTTCAGAACCCTTCACTCTGGGTCAATGATGGGGGCTCTTAGTCATGCTCTTTCTAAGAGTGTCTGCATCATCTGGAACTTCTAACTGACAGTGTTTGCAATATTTGAATCATCTGTACCAAAGTCTGAATTTTGCAACCGGTCCCTGTGTCTGTCATGGTCTGAACCAAAGCCCTAGTTCCCAATATCTCCAAAGCTGAGGAAAGTGTAGATCTGGCTCTGGCCTATATACAAAGAGGGTGGCTCAGGTACCTTTCTGATAATGATTAGTGCTTATGATTTCTACTACTCAACAATGCTGAACAGAAGGCAGAACCTCATCTCAGAAGCTGAGGCAGGTCTACACTACAAACATTGCATTGGTTATGCCACTGTAGCACTTTGATGAAGTTTTGAGAATGCTTGGTGAAGATTTTGTAGGTGTTGGTGTTGCTGGTGTAGATATGTGGGCGGAGACCATCACAGGACCTAACCAGATCAGCCACACCATCACCGGTTCATTCACCTGCACGTCCACCAATGTACGCCACCATATACCATCAATACCCCTCTGCTATGTACATCACCCAAACTGGACAGTCCCTACAGAAAAGGATAAATGGACACAAATCAAATATTAGGAATGGCAATATACAAAAACCTGTAGGAGAACACTTCAATCTCCCTGGACACACAATAGCAGATTTAAAGGTAGCCATTCTGCAGCAAAAAAACTTCAGGACCAGACTTCAAAGAGAAACTGCTGAGCTTCAGTTCATCTGCAAATTTGACACTATCTGCTCAGCGATTAACAAAGCTGGTGAATGGCTAGCAGCTTTTCAAAGCGGTTCCCCCTTGGTTTTCACACATCAATGCATAGAAGAGGCCGTCACTGATTTAACTAACTCTTCTCAGCTGTTTGCTTTTGCCATATACCTGTCCCTGGAAATTTCCACTACATGCATCCGATGAAGTGAGTATTCACCCACGAAAGCTCGTGCTCCAAAACGTCTGTTAGTCTATAAGGTGCCACAGGAGTCTTTGCTGCTTTTACAGATCCAGACTAATACGGCTACCCCTCTGATGTCTATTGGAAGTGTAAAAAGAAATGTCCACACACCCTAAGCATCAATACTGGTCTCCGTGACAGCACGTAGGTTTCCATCACATCAAGTGAGTGTTCACGGGAATAGAATGGAGCTATCAGCAACCCTTTCCCTTGAAATTAAAGGTAATTCAGTAAACATAAATGGCAAAGGTAATTTGTTGATTAATGTGTGTTTGATTTTGTTTCAAGCTGAATTTGAATTTGAAAAGGAAGCTTTCTTCCACCGACATAGCTGTGTCTACATTGGGCATTAGGTCAGCATAGCTATGTCACTCTGGGGCATAGATTCTTCACATCCCTGAGCACCATAGATAGTCAATCTAAATTTTAAGGTTAGACCAGCCCTCGGATCCAGATTCTGAACTCAGTTACGCTGTTATAAATCTACAGTAGCTCAATTAAAGCAGTTTGTCCTCATTTACACCAATGCAATGCAATCTGGTGCAGTGTGTCCAAACATCTAAATGAGATGATGTCACAGGGCAGGACGCACCCCTGTGGAGCCTCCTGCTGGTCATCCAGGGAATTAGCGTTTCCAGCCTCAGGAGTGCCCGCTGCAGGCCAGTGTCCCGCTGCCGCTGGGCCCGAGTCCCTCCTGGACCCCGTTGCCCCTTTCAGACCAGTGTACTTCCCCCTGACAGTACCCCCACAGATCTGGGTCTCCCGTCCCCTGGGAACTCCCACCTTGTATCCCCACCTCGGCTCAGACTATGGGTACTGCCAGTCTCGATCTAGCCCCCGTTCATTGGGGCAGACTGCAGTGTAAATGTCACTCATCCCCAGGAAGGGGGGTTTAGACCTGCTGCCTCTGCCTACCCTTGGACTGCCCCTATGCAACCCCAGTATCCTTTCTGGCCTTTAACAAGGGCTGCAGCTTGGGGAGTTTCCAGGCTGGAGCTTCCCCAGCTCCTCTAGCCTTCCCCCAGGCCTGCTCCACTTTAGGTACCTTCTCTCAGCTCCATGCAGCCAGGCCCTTCTCCCTCAAGAGCTAGAGGGAAAGTCCTTTCAGCTCCTGGCTTCTCTGGCTTTTATAGGGCCAGCTGCAGTCTCCTTGGAGTGTGGCCCAGCTGCAGCTGCTTCCCCAATCAGAGAGACTTTAGTTCGCAGCCCCAGCCCTCTCCCAGGGCTGGCTTCAAGCGGGTGACCACCGTGCTACAGATGACTTTCAGTATATGGTGCAAAATTAATCTTTTGCCCCCTGACAATGGAGTGGGAGAATGATAAGAGTGGGAAATTTGTTGGAGGGGGAGGGAGATTTGAGTCTTTAAATTCCCTGGTGTATGGGTGATGGGAATATTAAATTGTACTGCTGTACTTTTGATATATTTTTAATTTACATCAAGGGCACCTAGAGCATAGGGACAAACTCCCTTTCTTAGCATTACTTTAAATATAAATAAATGCAAGCACACTGTTTTGAAGGGGGTGTCTCTAGTATTACCAAGGTAGTTCCATTTCTGAGTCTGTCTGATTTCTGCTGACTCAGCACTTACAATTCCCATTAACGTCAATGGCATCTCTGCTTAAGACAACCAATAAGGGTACTGATTGCAGAATAGGCCTGTGCTTTTTATTAGCTGGCCACTTTTTATCCTTGCCCTGAAGATAAAGGGCTCCATATCTGGTTGTTAGCCTCTTTTATGGGAGGGTGTGAGCAGCAGAACCAAGTTGGGGTTAAAATTCAGTGCCTGGGGTAAGGGCTTGTCTATACTACCACTTTTGTTGGTGTAACATGCGTTGCTCAAGGGTGTGAAAAAGTGACATAAGTTACGCCAACAAAAGAGCTGGTGTGGCTTCTCCTGCTGACATAGGTGCCGCCGCTCATGGAGGCAATTTTATTATGTCTACAGGAGAGCGCTCTCCTGTCAGCATAGAGCAGCTACACGAGTGATCTTACAGCGGTGCAACTGCATTAGTATGGCTGTGCCACTGTAAGCTCACTAGTGTAGACAAGCCCATCTATGCCTCAGCTGGCCCATCTGAAAAATGGGGCTAATGACACACAGGTGTGTTATGAGGCTTAATTCATTAATATTTGTAAAATCCTTTGATGTCCTTGGATGAAAGGCACTCTACACAATGGGAGACTGAAACAGAGCAATCCGTATTGTGTAGGTAAATGAAAGGGGAGATGTGTTTGTCACATATGACATATTCTAATTTAGATGCTCTTTCATCCCCTCAATTTTGTTGTATTTCTTTCAGTTGTAAGAAGGCAGCTATTTTTTTATTGTAATGCTTTTATTTCTTCAAAAGGGGTCACCCATGATAGCTGGGGAATTGCCTTAAATCAATAGATACAGCCACCTCAGTATTTGTAGTCACCATCATATTCCCAATCCCATATCATATACTCAGGGAGGTTTAGGTAATATTGCAGATTCCAAGGAAGCTGTATCTAGTTAGACAAGGAAAAATTGCCCTTCCTTACACATCTGTAGTATATAACTACCTCAAGCTGGAGCTTGGCTAAGAGTTTAGTCTAGATTTGGCCTTAAAGATTATTGCTGCCAACCCCTGTAGAGACAGCAGTTGCATTTGAACAGGCAAATTTTGTGCAATCGTACATACATATATGTAAGAAAGTAGACTGCCTTCAGCTCCTATATTTCCCTTGGCACATGTGTGCAAAAGAGAAGCCTGAATTCATGATCTCTACATGAAAGAGGGGCTGTGCTTTCAGGGGTTAGGAAGGAATGGGAGAGGCAGAAATGCCAGAAAACCCCTCCAAAAACATTCTGGGCTATCTACAGTCATTTATATTCTTCTCTGTAGTGTGATGTTCCTCTGAGGAGCAGGGAATTTCCAAGGCAGCCATACTCAGACAACCTCTCACAGCCCAGAGCCTCAACCATGCTGTCCTGCTTTCAAGACCTTAAAAGAATGGCTCAGGTGTGAGAATCTCCCTCATATCTTCTGCAGTGAAGTCTGGTGCAAGGAATTAATTTAGATTCTCCATAATGGCCTTATCTTCCTGGAGTGCCCCTCTAGCAACTTAATGGTATTGAATCTGGCCATTGGGCCACACTGCCCTGAGAGTGAGGGCTGTAGTACTGATTCTGGCCGGTAGGCCACACTGCCCTAAGAGCAAGGGTCATATCAAAGACTAAGGTCACAAAGCCGCGCAGTCCTGAGACACGGGGCAGCACTTCAGACTCTGCTGTGGGGCTGTGACACACCTCTCCCCTGCCTCCATGGGGTGACGGGGTATATCAGCCCCCTGCCAGACATGTATTTGATGTAATGATTTTGTCAGTTTTGAAATGAGAGCTGTTTACAACAAACAGGGATCCTTTGCCAATGGATCTGTGTGTCACAGTTTGCTATTCTCTTCTGGAGCAAGGCAGCAGAATATTTTTTTTCTTACGAGTCCAGTCTCTTTGGCTCTTTTTCTTTCAATATTGATGTCACAAACAGATTGTTAAGGGTTAATGTCTCTTTTACCTGTAAAGGGTAAAGAATCTCAGTAAACCTGGCTGACACCTGACCAAAGGACCAATAGGAGGACAAGATACTTTCAAATCTTGGTGGAGGGAAGTCTTTGTTTGTGCTTTTTGTTTTGTTCGTTGTTCGTTCTTGGGACTAAGAGGGACCAGACGTACACCCAGGCTCTCCCAATCTTTCTGAATCATCTCTCATGTTTCAAATTGTAAGTAATCAGCCAGCAAGGCGGATTAGTCTTATGTTTGTTTTCTCAACTTGTAAATGTTTTTTGCTGAAGGATTTTTCTCTGTTTTGCTGTACTTTGGATCTAAGGCTAGGTTGGGGGGGTCCCTCTGGTCTATAATAAGATACTGTAAAGCATTTTCCATCCTAATTTTACAGAGATAATTTTATTTTCTTTAATTAAAAGCTTTCTTTTTAAGAACCTCATTGAATTTCTCCTTGTTTTAAGATCGAAGGAGTTTGGATCTGTGTTCTCCAGGGAAGGTTTTGGGGGAACAGAAAGTGTACCAGACACTAAATTCTGGCTGGTGGCAGCGTACCAGATCTAAGCTAGTAATTAAGCTTAGAAGTGTTCATGCAAGTCCCCACTTTTTGTACCCTAAAGTTCAAAATGGGGAAAAAACCTTGACAATTGACTTAAAACACTCTTGCTGCCAACTCTTGTTGGCAGAAGGAACTATTAAAAAAACCATCTATTTACAGGAGAAGTCCCAGCACCACATGTGTACTGCAGAGAGGAAAGACTGAGAAGAGAAGATTCACACATGGGGCACGCCAAATAAGGTCATTGATGGTAAGAAGGCCCTAAAGGAGTTGGGGTGGCATTACCCTTATATTGCCTCAGAAAGGATCACAAGGATCTCTGGGGTGCATATGCTACCTTGACAGGTGCTGCTGTAGAGAAAAGTCTCTGAATCTGGTGAACTCAGCACAAACACACCTGAGTGGAATACAAGTCTGCAAACAATGGAAGAACTCTTCAAGCTCCTACTTGTGGAGTTTCCACTCCCTCAGGTGGATATAACTCTTGGATATGAGAATTAGTCACTTAGGGCTTGATTACAATATCACCGACACCCAAGCATTCAAAAATCAAGAGTCAGTCTCCAAAAATTATGAGATTGATTTAAAATTCATGATTTTTTTTAAAAGCCCACATCTGGAGTTATTTTGATGTTCCTTCTGGTTTTTGAGTCTTGGGACACCAAATATCAAAAATACCATGAGACAACTGTGAGATTTGGCAGTACTGTGATACTGTACTTAACCCCAACAGAGCTCGGGTGCAACGTAGGGAGATGCTGTCAGGGAGTTGATTGCAGCTCTCTCATTCTCAGCTGCTCAGACACAGGCATAAGTTAAGACTGCAGGAGGCAACTTTAATGTGCCCCGATGATATTAGAGACCTCAGCATCCTTACACAGGCTGAAGAAAACTGGATGAAGTGAAGCCTTGATCTACCACCTACCCTGGCCCACCCCCTCCAGTATCCCAGCAAACCATAACATGCCCCTGACTGCTTATAAAGTTAGTGAGATGGGGGAGGTATCATGGGAAGCAGGATGGCCAAGCAGAGGAGCTAACATAGGTGGAGGCAGAATGTGGCTTTATTCTGGTGGAGATTCTCCATACAGTCAGGGAATTCTCCAGTGCAGATTGCTGGTCACTTTGTACCACAGGTCAGAGAATCTGGCCCTTATGCTTTTAACAAGCTAGGTAGAACACAGTACAGTGGAGAACTCTTAACTTATGCAAGGTATTGCTCTGAAACACAGAAAAAAAATTAACAAACAAGCTACTCGCTATCTGAGCCCAACAACCATTCTTCTTCAAAACATTACTCACATTCCCATGGCACACCTCTTATCTGGACTAATTCCAGTAGAATCTGCTTTCCTTTCTTTAAGGCCCAGAGACTATTCTTCTTTGTGTATAAAATTCCTTAAGATAACAATTAGTAAAGATTCTCAAAAAGCCAATAATGATTGTGCCCTGAAGGTATCACATGTGCTAATTATCCGAAGGTCAAAGAGGTGTAAATTATTTTTTAATGTGACACTAGCAATAGAGAGAAGTAAAAGTGAGATTAGCAAAGCTTTCCCATTTATTATGACTGTTTTACTGTGGTGTAATTATATTTGAATTCATTTGTAAAGCAATTGTAAGTCAGGAGATAGTCTCATAGACTTTAAGGAACCATTATGATCTTCTAGTCTGACCTCCTGAACAACGCAGACCACAGAATCTCACCCACCCACTCCTGTAACAAACCCCTGACCTATGTCTGATCTAGTGAAGTCCTCAACTTGTGGTTTAAAGACTTCAAGGTGCAGAGAATCCTCCAGCAAGTGACCCGTGCCCCATGCTGCAGAGGAAGGTGAAAAATCCCCAGGGCCTCTGCCAATCTGCACTGGAGGAAAATTCCTTCCCAACCCCAAATATGGCGCGACATAGCTGTGTCTACATTGGGCATTAGGTCAGCATAGCTATGCCACTCTGGGGCATAGATTCTTCACATCCCTGAGCACCATAGATAGTCAATCTAAATTTTAAGGTTAGACCAGCCCTCGGATCCAGATTCTGAACTCAGTTACGCTGTTATAAATCTACAGTAGCTCAATTAAAGCAGTTTGTCCTCATTTACACCAATGCAATGCAATCTGGTGCAGTGTGTCCAAACATCTAAATGAGATGATGTCACAGGGCAGGACGCACCCCTGTGGAGCCTCCTGCTGGTCATCCAGGGAATTAGCGTTTCCAGCCTCAGGAGTGCCCGCTGCAGGCCAGTGTCCCGCTGCCGCTGGGCCCGAGTCCCTCCNCTATTCCAGAACTTCACTCCTCAGATGGTTAGAAACCTTCATCTAATTTCAAGTCTAAACTTCCTGTTGGCCAGTTTATATCCATTTGTTCTTGTGTCCACATTGGTACTGAGCTTAAATAATTCCTCTCCCTCCCTGGTATTTATCCCTCTGATATATTTATAAAGAGCAGTCATATCTCCCCTCAGCCTTCTTTTGCTTAGGCTAAATAAGCTAAGCTCTTTGAGTCTCCTTTCATAAGACAGGTTTTCCATTCCTCGGATCATCCTAGTAGCCCCTCTCTGTACCGGTTCCAGTTTGAATTCATGAGCAAATTTGTGCAGAATGGGACCTCCAACACTTCACTCCAGTGAGAATACAGCTTTTCCGTTTTGAGAACAAAGAGAAATGGATGCTTTGTCCTCTCACAGCCTCATGCCAAACAAATGTTAAAAGTTTTACTGAGTAAATAAGAACTAAGATAATTTATTCCTGACAATGATTTCAGTATTTCTGTTTCTGAAATGTGGGTGCAGAACATGCAGTTCTTGGGCTAACTGGTATTAATTGCCAAAGACCTAGCTTTGAATAGGTATTATGGAGAGCTGTATTTACCAATCCACTACCTTCAACGTCTAAGGCAAAAAGAACAGCTACACAAGTGTTCTCTATTTTTACAGCAATATTAAGGAAGTTGAAGAAAACACATTGATAGGATTTCAAATATAATATACAAGACTCCCTTATATAAATACTCCTGGATGAACTGGTCCTCATTCCAAATATGAATATAAGGTTGTGGGAATAATGGATAATTTCTCACTGACATATTTTGGAATGGCAAGTGGATTTGAGTGCATACCTACAATTCTGCTAACCGGCTACATTACTGATTTTAGTACTTTAGAGTTGGTTAGTGTTAATAAAGTGTTACATATACAAAGCACCTTTTATCCTAAAGCAATGTCTCAACTGTGGGCCAAATTCAGCACTGACTTTACAATACATTGACTTACAGTTATACTAAATCCAAACAGCTTGCACAAGGTATAAAAAAAAGAATCCAAAATGTTCATTTCATGCTTCAGTTTTTGTGTATCAAAAATTCTAAACTGGTTGGACTTTTCTTTGCAAATAATATTTGGTGCAAATTTTTCATGTATCACACCTAATCCAACAAATGCATTTTAACTATCTTAAGTTGTTATTTGGCCCGTTAACACAGTGACTAAGGACCTTACAATCTTTAATGTACTTATTAGACCTGGTCGAATTTCAATGGAACAGTTTCTAAGAAAAAAATGGAAAAATGTTCAGACAATGTCAAAATGTACCTTTTCAACATTTTTGGAATTTAATCTTTCAATTATTTCTTTTGCAATGACTTTTCATAGAATCATAGACTATTAGGGTTAGAAGTGACCTCACGAGGTCATCTAGTCCAATCCCCTGCTCAAAGCAGGACCAACACCAACTAAATCATCCCAGCCAGGGCTTTGTCAAGTCAGGCCTTAAAAACCTCTAAGGATGGAGATTCCACCACCTCCCTAGGTAACCTATTCCAGTGCTTCACCACCCTCCTAGTGAAATAGTGTTTTCTAATATCCAACCTAGACCTCCACCATCTTGAGTTTTTTAAAAAAATATTACATTATATATAATATAAATATTTCAAAAATAAAGTTTTGATTTTTGTCTAAATAAAAGGCTCCATTGAACCAACACAATTTTTTTTAAGTTTTCTTTAATGGAACGTTTCAAAATTTGGTGAGTTCAGAACAGATTTTGAAATCTCAAAATTCTCTGGAAAATAGAATTTTCATTCTCCACCCTAAAATACTATTTATTCTCATGACACCCTTTGGGTAGAGCAATTCTACTACCCCAATTTTACAGATGGGAGATAGAGGCAAAGAGAGAGCAATAGAAAATGATTTTCATACATATTCTGGCTGCTGAGTTGCACTGTTTCATTGCATTACATTTAGGTTAGATATTAGGAAAAATGTTCTAAGTATAAGGTTAGTTAAGCTCTGGAATAGACTTCCAAGGGAGGTTGTGAAATTCTCATTATTGGGAAGTTTTAAAGAACATATTGGACAAACACCTGTCAGAGATACTCTTGGTTTACTTGGTCCTGCTTAAGCTCGGGGGGCTCGACTTAATGACTTCGAGGTCCCTTTCAGATCTACATTACTATGAATCTATGATTCTATGTTATTTGTGTGGGCTGTGATTGGTCCTCTAAGTCACACAGCGTTATTTCTGCTTCCTGATTGAATGGCTAACTAAAACAGGGAAATATTCAAAGATGCGGGTGAATGGTGCGTTTCTGATATGAATTTTCAGATGAATAGTTATGACATAAATTGTGAAACTTTCAGGCAATGAGAAGAAGTTTGCAGCTAGTTGGCTGGCATTCAAACCCTTGCAAATAATGAATAATATGATCTCCCAAATGGCAGTGGAGCAAAGTTGGCCCCTTCATTCATGAATATATTTGCAAATTTGTTAATTAATTAATTAATTAATTAATTAATATTGACTAATGGTTCCAAGCACAGTCCCTTTGCTGTGACATAGCTGTAGAATGCAAATAGGATCGCATGGAATACTGGTGACCCTTACTATGTCAACCATTCTGAGCTGAGAAAAACGCCTTTAATAATTCATGAGGAAGAAGATTGTGGAACCACAAAATCCAGCCTGGAGTTTATTACAGAGCTGCCAGTCATGCATGGGGCAATGTAATGAAACAGAACAACTCACTAGCCAGAATATGTATGAAAGTCATTTCCTATCTCTACTGCACATTATCTTATGGGATATAAAAATGACTATTGGATCCTTGAAAGGAAAATGGACAAAATATGTCTGTTTTGAATATCTCACTAATACAGTCCACACATATCCTGTCCTATTTTTTTACCCAGCCTGTAGAAAACAAATTATGCCAATGTATTTAAATGAGAATTTCTGTCCATAAGATACAGTCCTACACGGACCCTTTACTCACATATTGTAATGCCCAGATATCTCTCTCTAATCCTGGTCTGATCCTGAGGGTTTATGTGATTTTTTTCATCTGAAACAGCATACATAATTAGTATGATGAACTTAGAACTACATTAGCTTTGAGAATATGTGGCTTGGGAAATCTTTATTCCTCATCTTCTTTTCTGAAATGTATTATTTTTTCTTCTATGTGGTACCAGTCTCCACATTCATTGTGAAATGTGGAACATTGGCCATATGCAATGCAGCAGGCAGGCAGAATTGCAAGAAACAGGGTTTACTAAACATGCTGAGAGACCAGGGTAACACCATGAGGCTCTGTTTTTTGCCCAACAGTTACCCCTCCAGTTTGCATTTCTGAGACACCGCACCCTCACCAAATTAGATCTAGAATCCATTCATCATACCACAGATTCTAAACAGCATGCATGCATCCGACAAAGTGGGTATTCACCCACGAAAGCTCATGCTCCAAAATGTGTGTTAGTCTATAAGGTGCCACAAGACTCTTTGCTGCTTTTACAGATAATTTGTGTTCTTTATTTATGTATAATTGTATGTGAAGATAATGTATGTGGATTATTATAAGAACATAAGAATGGCCATACTGGGTCAGACCAGAGGTCCAACTAGCCCAGTATCCTGTTTTCTGACACAGGCCAATGATAGGTGCCGCAGAGGGAATGAACAGAACAGGCAATCGTCAAGTGATCCAGGTTGCCCATTCCCGGCTTCTGGCAAACAGAGGCTAGGGACACCATGCCTGCCCATCCTGCCTAATAGCCATTGATGGACCTATCCTCCATGAATTTATGTAGTTCGTTTCTGAACCCTGTTATAGTCTTGGCCTTTACAATATTCCCTGGCAAAGAGTTCCACAGGTTGACTGTGTGTTGTGTGAAGAAATACTTCCCTTTCTTTGTTTTAAACTTGCTTCCTATTCATTTCATTAGGTGACTCCTAGTTTGTGTGTTATGAGAAGGAGTAAATAACACTTCCTTATTTACTTTCTCCAAACTAGTCATAAATTTATAGACCTTAATCATACCCCCCCCCTTAGTCATCTCTTTTCCAAGCTAAAAAGTCCCAGTCTTATTAGTCTCTCCTATACGGAAGCCGTTCCATACCCCTAATAATTTTGTTGCCCTTTTCTGATCCTTTTCCAATTCCAATATATCTTTTTTTGAGATAGGGCGACCACATCTGCATGCAGTATTCAAGATGTGGGCGTACCATTGATTTATGTAGAGGCATTGTGATATTTTCTGTCTTATTATTTATCCCTTTCTTAATGATTGCCAACATTCTGTTCACTTTTTTGACTGCCGCTGCACATTTAGTGAACATTTTCAGAGAACTATTCACAATGACTCCAAGATCTCTTTCTTGAGTGGTAACTGCTAATTTAGACCCCCCTCGTTTTATCTGTGTAGTTGGGATTATGTTTTCCAATGTGCATTACTTTGCATTTATCAACATTGAATTTAATCTGCCGTTTTGTTGCCTAGTCACCCAGTTTTGAGAGCTCCTTTTGTAGCTCTTCACGGTCTGCCTGGGACTTAACTATCTTGAGCAATTTTGCATCATCTATTGTAAAAATTAAATTACTATAATTTATGATGTTTCTTTATGATAAGATTTTATAAAATTGTTACTTAATTAAATTCATTTATTTTGGACTTGAATGTGGGAAGGTTGATCTTGTGTAATCCTGGCTGAAAATCCTTAGAGATAATTCTGCATATCCAATTGCTTTTATGTGAGAGTTAGGGGATTTTTCTTGGGGCACTGGAGAAGGGCAATTTAGCAAACTCTAACCCACTCAAAGGTTACATCTACATGGTGTCAGAGTGGGAGCAAATGAAGAACACAGAAGACTCCTGCAAAAAGGAAAAGGGGGAAAAAGGAAAACAGAGCAGAACAGCTGAAAAGCTACATCAAGCTAGCAGCAGAACAGGGAGAGAAGCCTGAAAACACAGAGAGCCCAAAAAGAACTACTATGGTGGGTCTAGAGAAAGTAATACATTAAGAGACACCGAAGCTAAGGTTAGATCCACACTAACACCAGTTTGCCTCCTTGAGGGACCACACTACCTTATTCCAGAAACAAAGGAGGGGAATCTATAATCTGGAAAACAGCAGAGATGGCTGTGGTTAAATCATAGAATATTAGAGTTGGATGGGACCTCAGGAGGTCATCTAGTCCAACCCCCTGCTCAAAGCAGGGTCAATCCCCAGACAGATTTTTACCCCAGTTCCCTAAATGGCACCCTCAAGGATTACACTCACAACCCTGGGTTTAGTAGACCACTACTCAAACCACTGAACTATCCCTCCCCCCATCAGAGGACATTCCTCCCCCAATCAGAGAATAAACTAATTAAAACCCTGTGCTCTACAATGGAACCTACAGCAGAGGATGTTATCGTTTCCAGATGCCTGACTGCTGCTCAGATGAAACAGTTCAATAAAGTTACTGAAGAACTAGATAAGCATTTCATGACACACTGCAATGTGATTTTTGAGTATGCATGATTTCAGTTACCCCTGCAAGAGAAGGATGTGTCAGTGAATGATTTCACAATAGCCCTTTACAACTTTATCCAACACTCTGGCTATGGTGAGATGAATAGAGAATTTGTCAGAGACAGGCTTGTTGTAGGATTGAGGGACACCCAACTATTGGAAAGACCCCAACATGATCCTAACCTCACACTAAAGATGATCAAGAACATTGTCTTCCAAAACTGATACATAAAGAAGCAACAGACTCTGAGAATAACTCTGAGGAGGAAAGCCATGTAAAAGTCATAGACATGGGGTGCCCATGCTCAGGATGCCCAGAGAAAATATCCACCATACCAGTACAAGCCAAAAAGGATCTAGAAATGGTTATACTAAGACAGAGTAAGTAAAAGGAATAAAGAGCATGAACAAATGCCCATGGTGTGGCAAACCATCTCACAGCAAACAGCTTGTCCAGCAAGGGACATCACATGCCAGAAATGTCTAAAAAGGGACTATGTATGGATGTACCAGGACCCTCGATCCTACTTTATTAGAGTGCCAGCAGGAATCATCCCCTGGACTCCATGTCATCTTGTTGCAGCACCAGATGAACCTGCCATGAACCCTGATTGCTACCTCGAGACTCAACCTGTGACCAGTACCCCAGCTGCCCACATAAATCTGCCAGTATGTCCTCCGTATCCTCTCCCTGCAAAGAGGTAGCTAGCAAGAGAAAGATAGCCTCCTGCATCCCTGGAGGTTTACACCACACTTGAGAATTCAACAAAGTCAGAGGACAGGTAGCTGAAAGTCTTAAGAGAGCAGAAGAAATCCCTGAGAGAAGGCTGAAGGTTCAAGCAGTCTACGCCATCCTTCATATTTATTCTTTTGTTGTGTTGATCTTTTATTCTTGTTATATGTTGTTTAATGTAAAGTTTGGATAAAGGTTTTATCATCCGTCACTTTTCAGAAAAAGGGGATGTGCTGTTAGTTGTGAATGTTTAGAGCTGCTACAAGTGCACAAAGAGCAAGGAGTGTAAATCTTAAATCAGTGTAAACAGGAAATAAAGTCAGTCTTGCATTCATCCCAGCCATGGTGTGCTGGGTCGCTAATCTCTATAGTGCTTAAAGTTTAGGCACTTCTTAAAATCCCACTGTATGAGCCCAATACCATAGTACTTATTTAGGCAGAACTATTGAAGTCATCAAGAGTTTTGCTTGAGAAAATACTGTAAGATTATGTTGAATACTTGCATGGATGGTTAGTAGATGCTTTGATGTGAGAAGGCTTTATAGAATGAATAATGTGGCATTTCCCCTGAGGCTACTCTGTGTTGTGCCACATGACTGACACTGTGTGCCCAAGTTCAGAGCTGCAACCACAACCACCTCTGAGCTAACCCCTTCCTGGAGCTGCCCTGTGTACCAACCAGTTGGCGTCTATCATCCGGCTATCTATCTTTTTCCTGAGTAGTTACAGTTAAGTTATAAGCCAACAATGCATTTTAAGTAGTTCAAGTTATGCATTAAGTAGTTCAAGTTATGCATGTGTTTGTTTGTGTCCATAAGGTAGACAATGAATGAATTCTCCGGCACAAGTAAGCACATTTCCAGTTACTTTAAGAGCTTGCACTCGCTTATGCCAGCAGTAAATTTGACCCTAATTTTCTATTATTTGCAACCATGAATAATTTTGTGTTCAAAATTGCATATACAAATTCTGATGTCCTTAGTAGGAAATTTGAACTTTTGACATGTTATTGCTTTAAATATAGCCCTTTTGCTCTTTTTAATAAGTATTATTTCTATTTTTCATTACTATACTTTATTATTTAAAATTTATCTTCCTCTTTTGCCTAAGGCCCATGTATTGTGGGGGTTTGTGGGTTTTGTTTTGTTTTTTTACTTGTTTAAAATGGCACTTTGGAACTTTTTTGCATTTCACTGGGCATGGGTAGTTGATATGCATATGTGATGGCCACCCTTTTGGAGGGTACACCAGGAATTGAAGAAAGAACCTCCAGAGCTAAAAGCATAATCTGATACAGACAAGCCTCTGTAGCTCCTGGCTGTAACAACTCATCTCCTTTGTAGATCAGCACAGAGGGTAACCTGTAACATAGACTCACCAGGGAGTTACACATTTTTTTTTCAGCAAAAGGATTTGCTATGCCATAGGAGACCAAGTTCAATAAGCCAGTAGAAATCAAAGCAGAATCATTCCATTTATATAAACTATATAGCAAAATCAAATGCAATGGAAAGGGTTTTTTTATTATTATTTTCCTAAAAATAAATTTTGCTTGTTGGAAATGTTAACATCTGGGAAGCCTAATGCTTCTGTGCTCTGGGTATGGGTAAAGACTACATATATGTAAAGCCTTGTGCATCATGAGTGCACATCCCCTAAGTGGAGCTAAATGTTTCAAATCTAACCCAGGTCTTTACAATGGGAGTTCCAATACCTACCTGCCTGACAATGGTGTTGCAAGAATGAATAATATTTGTAAAGCTCTTTGAAAGTCTCCAACGGAAGATGCTATCAGAGCACAGTCCTGTTTGCATAAGTTATAAATCTTTCACTTTCTAGATCCTTTGCTTATCAGAAAATACGGTCTTTAAAATAAAATATCCTTGGTAAAGTGACGCTGTGCCTTTGCTGGCACTAGACTTATGCCACTAGATTTAATAATTGAATGCCAGTGAAGCTGATATATAACCTATAATGCATTTCAACACCAAGAATCATTGGGGGATTTCATTCTGTGGCTTTTATGAAAGGAGCTGACTTTTTTTTAAAAAAAGAACTGGACAAAAAATATTACCATACGTCAATCCCTCTGACAAGCTTTCGGGCAAGGCTTTCTAGCTTTCAGTCTTCTTGGATCCCTTTGGGGGTGGTGGGTAATAAAATTCTTTGTGGAAAATGGGCATTATCCTTCCTACCAGGTGCTATTACTGCTGTAGCATATTTTGTTTAAACACATTGTCAGGTGACCTACATCCTTCCAAAGCCACTGGTGAGAATTAATGTTAATGTTTACAACATGACCCATTTCTCTCTGGCCTTTTAGTGCAGCAAGAAGCTTGTTAACATCACCAGCTGACTATCCCATAACTAGTCGTCTCATTCTTTCAGTGCTCTAGTGCTAATGGAGGGCAGGATGGAGTAGTCATATTGTGGAGAAATGTTATGTGATACAGCATGGCCAGAGGGCAGCATAAGAGTGTTAGCAGGGGGCCTTATTCCCTGCCAAGGGAGGAAGGTTTGCTTTAGATTCCAGTCCGCAATCCAGGGGCTCTGGGGTTGTGGTGAACACTTGACTAGCGTTTCTTCCCCTGGTTACTCCCTCTCATACCGTCAATCTTGTGTGAAGGGCTTCTCTCTCTTCTATACAAGCCTGGTGCCCTACCTAGGGTTTCTGTTGGGCTTCCCAATCCACGCAGCACTCCTCCAAACCTTCTATTTCTCTCTCTGGACAAACTCTTCTCTTCTGCAATCTGCACTCTGCTCCAATCCAACCTTTCTCCTTCAACTACCCACACCCTGTCTGACTGAAGCAGGGTTATATCCCATGACTGGAGTCAGGTGCTCTAATGGAGTAGGTGCCTCTAGGAGTCAGGTGTCTAAGTGAAGTCAGTGCATGGGTCAGGTGCTCTAACTGAAGTCAGGTGCTCTAATTGGAGTCAGGTGCTAATATGGCCACAGCTGTTCTAGTT